>NC_086004.1:19231250-19535000 GCF_030014385.1 Trichomycterus rosablanca
TGCCTGCTTAAATAAGGAAACAATTACAAGATTTTGGCATGGGAATTATCTCACTTTGCCAAATAGATTTACCCGGCTAAAAACATTTGCAGGTCTTTGCCAATTCATTAATCAGAAATGCAAGATCTCTAGCGGATCATGAAGTTTATTATCCAGCATTATTTTCAGATTACTGCAAAACCTAGAGGCTGTTTGGCTTATTAAATGTGGTTTCCTCGTTATTGAACTGCACTGGTTTTAAAACTAAATTAAAATTCCTATCAAGCGATATTTTGAATATTTCTCTGTCTTGGCTCATTGCTGTTGTGTTAAGTCTATTTATGGCTGAGGCGTTTTGACCTGACCGTAATAGCGAGACACAGGCTCAACAACTCTTTCTGCCAGTCTGGAAGGAATGGAAAGAATCAATTTTTAGCTATCTAACAACTGTTATCTTTATTATACAACACCAAATCAGAAAAAAATTGGGACAGCATGAAAAAAAGCAAATAAAATAAAAACACAGAGTTTCTTACATTTACTTTGACTTCTATTTCATTGCATACAGGATGAACCTGATATATTTAATGTTTTATCTGCTCAACTTCATTTCATTTATTAATAAACATCCATTCCTGCTTTTTAGGCATGCAACACATTCCAAAACAAGTTGGGACGGGGGCAGTTTAGGGCTAGTAATGAGGTGAAAATTATACTAAATAATGATGTGATAACAAACAGGTGATTGTAATCATGGTTTGGTACGAGAGAAGCATCCAGGAAAGGCTGAGTCTTTGATGAGTCTCCCTCTACAGTGCATAATATCATTAAACCATTCAAGGAATCAGGAGGAATTTCAGTGCATAAAGGACAAGGGTGCAAGCTTAAGCGGATGCCTGTGATCTTTGATCCCTCAGACAGCACTGCATTAAGAACCACCACTCAACAATAGCTGATATAACCACATGGGTGAGGGATTACTTTGGCAAACGTTTGTCAAGCACTACAATACAGAGTTACATGCACAAATGCCACTTAAAACTTTACTGTGCAAAAAAAGCAGACTTATGTTAACAATGTCCAGAAGCGGCGTCGACTTCTCTGGGCTTTGAGGCATCTAGGATGGACCATCACACAGTGGAAACATGTATTGTGGTCAGATGAATCAGCATTCCAGGTCTTTTTTTGTTGGTGTGTGCTCCGGACCAAAGACAAAAAAACACCATTCAGTTATCAGTAACAAGTCCAAAAGCCAGGGTCTGTCATGGTATGGGGCTGTGTCAGTGCCCTTGGCAAAGGTCATTTACACTTCTGTGATTGCAGCATTAATGCAGAAAAGTACATTGAGATCTTAGAGCAACATGTGCTGCCTTCAAGACGTCATATTTTCCAGGGACGTCAATGCATTTTTCAACATGACAATGCAAAACCACATGCTGCACACATTACAAAGGCATGGCTGCCGAAGAAGAGGGTACAGGTACTGGACTGGCCTGCAGTCCTGATCTGTTCCCAATAGAGAATGTGTGGAGAATTTTGAAACGAAAGACCTCGTACTGTTGCACATCTTAAGACGTGTTCGCAGGAAGAATGGGACAAAATAAAAGCTGAAACATTAAATCACTTGGTATCCTTGGTGCCAAAAAGTATTTTAAGTGTGGTGAAAAGGAATGGCAACATTGCTTTACTGTCCCAACTTTCCCAAGGCCTGAAATGCAGGAATGGATGTTTATTAACAAATGAAATGAAGTTGAGCAGATAAAACATGAAATATCTCAGGTTCATCCTGTCTGCAATCAAATAAAAGTCAAAGTAAGAAATGTAAGAAATTTGGGGTTTTATTATGAACATTTTTTGGATGGTGACCCCACAGTGGTTAAAACTTCAAGGCAAGAACATGGCAATCAAACATTGCATAAGCCGATAATCTTTAATATTACTGGATAATAGTTCTAATTGTTGAGCATAATAGCTATCTCAATATGGAACATTACCCCCTCACTAGTTAAACAGCTAGTGCACTCCAGTTCTCATTTGTTGAATTATTGTTGGCCGATATTCGTTGAATGATTTAATGGAAGAGATATGGGATTTAGCCAACAGTCAAATTGAAAGTAGAAAAATTGTTAAGCTCAGAGGTTCTCAGCCTTTTCCAATCACCCCCATCACAAATCAGAAATATTCTCACGGTCTATAAAACTATAATTGATATTGCTAATCAGACAAAATAAGCCTACACAAGCTATAATAGAGCTTACAGTGACCTCACTTTGATTAAACAAGGGGGCTTAGTTCTCACACATATACACAGATCAGCCATAACAATAAAACCACCTTGTTTCTACACTCACTGTCCATTTTATCAGCTCCACTTACCATATAGAAGCACTTTGTAGTTCTACAATTACTGACTGTAGTCCATCTGTTTCTCTGCATGCTTTGTTAGCCCCCTTTCATGCTGTTTTTCAATGGTCAGGACCCCCACAGGACCACCACAGAGTAGGTATTATTTAGGTGGTGGGTCATTCTCAGCACTGCAGTGACACTGACATGGTGGTGGTGTGTTAGTGTGTGTTTTGCTGGTATGAGTGGATAAGACAAAGCAGCTCTGATGGAGTTTTTTAAACACCTCACTGTCACTGCTGGACTGAAAATAGTTCACCAAACAAATATATCCAGCTAACAGCATCCCGTGGGCAGCATCCTGTGACCACCGATGAAGGTCTAGAAGATGACCAGCTCAAACAGTAGCAATAGATGAGCGATCGTCTCTGACTTTACATCTACAAGGTGGACCAACTAGGTAGGAGTGTCTAATAGAGTGGACAGTGAGTGGACACGGTATTTAAAAACTCCAGCAGCGCTGCTGTGTCTGATCCACTCATACCAGTGAGTCAGTGTCACTGCAGTGCTGACAATGATCCACCACCTAAATAATACCTTCAGAGAAACAGATGGACTACAGTCAGTAATTGTAGAACTACAAAGTGCTTCTATATGGTAAGTGGAGCTGATAAAATGAACGGTGAGTAGAAACAAGGAGGTGGTTTTAATGTTATGGCTGATCAGTGTATATTTATTTATTTACTCATATTTACCACCATATCTGGTATGGTCAGCTTATGTATTTTATATTTTACATAAGAAAGTAAGAAAATAAATAATAATAGGCTATTTAGACATATCTCCTCTTCTCCTTTACCAGGATAACATTCCACATAATTTTGTGTTTATGTGGAGTGTCCATTCAGTCTATATTTTACATTTACAGCATTTACAGCATTCATTATCAAGTATTGTTATATACTTAGTATATTTAGTTTCAGCATTTAGCAGACACTCATGTCGACTAACAGTACTATGAGAGTATATTGTCTGAGCATTTAAAGGTTAAGGGCCTTGCTCAAGTGCCCAACAATGGCAACCTGGCAATAGTGGGACATTCATTAATATTGGCGTGGTGCATTAGCATGACACCATTACTATAAAAGATGCATTCATCTCATGATAACCATTATTTAGAGTGTGTTTAATTAAAAACAGGTGGAAAATATCAAATAGAGCTTAGACTGAAAGATGAAATTAGTAATTAGCTTTTTTTAAATAGAAGTAGGAGATGTGTTTTAGTTTATGAATCAAGTATTGTTATATACTTAGTATATTTAGTTTCAGCATTTAGCAGACACTCATGTCGACTAACAGTACTATGAGAGTATATTGTCTGAGCATTTAAAGGTTAAGGGCCTTGCTCAAGTGCCCAACAATGGCAACCTGGCAATAGTGGGGCTTGAACAAGCAACCTTATGTATACTAGTCTAGTATCTTAACCACTAGGCTACAGCTGCCATACAGTCTAAAAATCACATGTAATAAACTGATGTTGTCCAAGATTTGTTACATAAGGCAGAGGACGTTGCCACAGTTTTGAGTTGCGTCTGTGCATTGGGGCAGCAAGCGTTATTGTGGCACTTGCTTAACCCATAATAGTCCATAATGCTGAATGTTGTTGGTCATTTATCACTCTAGATGATTAATAAAGTATCCAACCATCCATCCATCCATCCATCCACCTACCCATGCAACCACCCACTCGCCATCACACCGACCCACTTACCCACCGAACCAACCACCCATCCATCCATCCACTCCCCATCACACCGACCCACTTACCCACCGAACCAACCACCCACTGAACCAACCACCCACCTATCCATCCATCCATCCACCAAGCCACCCGTCCACCAACCCACCCATCCACCAACCCACCCATCGATCCACCAAAGCCCACCCATCTACCCATTTATCCACTCAAGTCCAACCCATCCATCCACCCACCTGAATCCACCCATCCATCCATCTGTTCATCCATCTATTCATCCATCTATTCATCCATCCGTCCATCCACCCATCTATCCAAACCCATCCATCCATCCAAAACCCACCCACCCACTTATTCATCCACCCAAGACCACTCACCCACCTGATCCATCCATCCATCCATCCATCCATCCATCCATCCATCCATCCATCCATCCATCTATCTATCTATCTATCTATCTATCTATCTATCTATCTATCTATCTATCTATCTATCTATCTATCTATCTATCTATCTATCTATCTATCTATAACAGTTCCAGAGTCCAATATCAGTATGCCCTATACCTAGCTACCTAGCTGTCACTAGGAAACTAAAATCAAATGTTCTTGTGATGCTAATGTAAGCTTAAGAGCCAGTTTGGAATTTGGTAATAAGTGTGTGAACTAAATCATTATGACTGGGTTGTTGTTAAGCTATGTTGTTGGGTACTGCTACTTCACTAATGTCAGGGTTTCTTAATCAATGTTAATATTTTATAAGATTAATATTAGTTTTCTGACCCCACTACTATCCAACCCCCAAATTTTATGGACATTTCATTTCACCCACTCACCACCCACTCACCATCCCACCGACCCACTTACCCACTGATCCAACCACCCACTCACCATCCATCCATCCACCTACCCACCCAACCCACTCACCATCACACCGACCCACTCACCCATCCATCCATCCATCCATCCATCCATCCATCCATCCATCCATCCATCCATCCATCCATCCATCCATCCATCCATCCATCCATCCATCCATCCATCCATCCATCCATCTATCTATCTATCTATCTATCTATCTATCTATCTATCTATCTATCTATCTATCTATCTATCTATCTATCTATCTATCTATCTATCTATCTATCGGTCTATCAGCTTCAGAGTCCAATAGCAGTATGCTTTACACCTAGCTACCTAGCTGTTAAAAACACAGTTCATTAAGATTCTAACCTCTTGCGATACAAATGTTAGCTTAACAGCCAGTTTGGAATTTAGCAGTAAGTGTGTAAACTAGATCCTTATGACTGAGTACTTGTTGTTTGGTACTGCTTCCATACTAAGGTCAGGGTTTCTTAACCAGTGTTACAATTTTAAGAGCCTAAAATTAACTTTCTGACCCAACTGCCAATTTTTATGGACATTTTATTATTTTATAATTCATTACTGTAAATAATTAAACATTGCACTAAATGTTTGATCAGTAGGTTTTAAATGACAAAATAATAATAATATTAATAAAAAATATGATTACATTATTAAATGAATTTTATATTTATTGACGTACATCAACATATAACATTTAACTTAAATATCTGAATCTTATAACAAGGTGAAGTGTTGTATTTGGTCAAACAACTGCACTTTACTCGGGTTCAAGGATCTGGTGACACCCTTATATTCTGTGCTTCACAAAAAATCCATATATTGTTGATCAGGCATGGAAATGACACTAATTGTTATGTACTGTGACAGACTATAGCAATGTCATTATAAAATCAACTTCTTATTCATCTTATCAAAAGGCAGACGTTCCCAGATGCAGACGATGGATACATAGAGTAAATTTATTCCGAAACCCTAATATTAAGAAGCCAGACGTACTTTGCGTCCATATATTTGCATGCATAAGAGTAAAGCTCTACAATTCAGCTATTTGAAGTTTGCCATCAATGCCACTGATCAGCAGTGACTCACCTGTACACACTGTGTCAAAGGAGATACAAACTATTGGAAATGAAATGATTCAAGTCTGTAGAGTCTCAGGGAAGACGCTTTAGGATCTGTTTTTATATGAACCGAAGCAGGAGACTGATTTAAGATGACATTCATTAATATTGGCGTGGTGCATTAGCATGACACCATTACTATAAAAGATGCATTCATCTCATGATAACCATTATTTAGAGTGTGTTTAATTAAAAACAGGTGGAAAATATCAAATAGAGCTTAGACTGAAAGATGAAATTAGTAATTAGCTTTTTTTAAATAGAAGTAGGAGATGTGTTTTAGTTTATGAACACATTTATATGATTGGATGGACGAATGATAATTTGTCTGAAAACTGCTTTCTGTTTTTGTTTCTGTCACCCTTTAAGAGAGACAGGATGTGTTCCTGTAAAATGCAGGATGCTACATGTTACATAAAAGCTCTTACAGAAATAAACTCATTACGAAATAAAGGATCTGATCTGTTCATTTAAGATAACTGGAGCACAACACAAGGGATGATAAATATCCATCCATTCATTCATCCATCCATCCATTCAAACACACCATCCATCCATCCATCCAAACACACCATCCACCCATCCATCCACCCATGTACCACCCATCCATGTACCACCCATCCATTCATCCATCTACCATGTACCACCCATCCATCCATCCATCTACCATGTACCACCCATCATCCATCCATCCATTCATCCATGTACCATCCATCCATTTACCAAACCCAGTGCACCCACCCACCCATCCATCCATTCGCCTACCATGTACCACCCACCCATCCATCCATCCATGTACCACCCACCCATCAATTTACCAAACCCAGTGCACCCACCCATCCACCAAACCCAGCTTAAGACCCAGTTTGGAATTTGGTAGTAGGAATTTGGTGGTAGGTGTGTGAACTAAAGTCTTATGACTGGGTTGTTGGTGAGCTATGTTGTAGGGCAGGGGTTTTCAACCTGTGGGGTGCATTTTTCACCCACAGGACACATATCTGATTAGTCTCGCTGATCACGCTCACAGGCATGTCTAATGTTATCCAGTTCAGTTTGAAAAAAGGACCGTTGGCTAGTAAAACTTACAAATAGGGCTAACAGTGAAAATAAATCACCCATCCATCCATCCATCCATCCATCCACCTAAACACCCACCTACCCATCCATCCATCCATCCACCTAAACACCCACCTACCCATCCATTCATCCAACTAAACACCCACCCACCCATTCACCCAATCAATCTATCCATCCATCTATCCATCCATCCAACCATTCACCATGGACTTGTGGTGATTTCTTATTGTAAAGCTGGTAATTCTTCCATTTAATTAAAAAGCCTTGGCATTTGTCTATGAAATTTTAGGCAGAAAATGTTTACATTTAAAATGTTAAAAGTTTAAATCCACCCAAACCAATCCATTCATTCATCCATCTATCTAACCCATCCATTCATCCATCCATCCATCCATCCATCTATCTAACCCATCCATTCATCCATCCATCTATCCATCCATTCATTCACTATGGACTTGTGGTGATTTCTTATAACATCGTATTGTAAAGCTGATATACAGTGTATCACAAAAGTGAGTACACCCCTCACATTTCTGCAAATATTTTATTATATCTTTTCATGGGACAACACTATAGAAATAAAACTTGGATATAACTTAGAGTAGTCGGTGTACAACTTGTATAGCAGTGTAGATTTACTGTCTTCTGAAAATAACTCAACACACAGCCATTAATGTCTAAATGGCTGGCAACATAAGTGAGTACACCCCACAGTGAACATGTCCAAATTGTGCCCAAAGTGTCAATATTTTGTGTGACCACCATTATTATCCAGCACTGCCTTAACCCTCCTGGGCATGGAATTCACCAGAGCTGCACAGGTTGCTACTGGAATCCTCTTCCACTCCTCCATGATGACATCACGGAGCTGGTGGATGTTAGACACCTTGAACTCCTCCACCTTCCACTTGAGGATGCGCCACAGGTGCTCAATTGGGTTTAGTCCATCACCTTTACCTTCAGCTTCCTCAGCAAGGCAGTTGTCATCTTGGAGGTTGTGTTTGGGGTCGTTATCCTGTTGGAAAACTGCCATGAGGCCCAGTTTTTGAAGGGAGGGGATCATGCTCTGTTTCAGAATGTCACAGTACATGTTGGAATTCATGTTTCCCTCAATGAACTTCAGCTCCCCAGTGCCAGCAACACTCATGCAGCCCAAGACCATGATGCTACCACCACCATGCTTGACTGTAGGCAAGATACAGTTGTCTTGGTACTTCTCACCAGGGCGCCGCCACACATGCTGGACACCATCTGAGCCAAACAAGTTTATCTTGGTCTCGTCAGACCACAGGGCATTCCAGTAACCCATGTTCTTGGACTGCTTGTCTTCAGCAAACTGTTTGCGGGCTTTCTTGTGCGTCAGCTTCCTTCTGGGATGACGACCATGCAGACCGAGTTGATGCAGTGTGCGGCGTATGGTCTGAGCACTGACAGGCTGACCTCCCACGTCTTCAACCTCTGCAGCAATGCTGGCAGCACTCATGTGTCTATTTTTTAAAGCCAACCTCTGGATATGACGCCGAACACGTGGACTCAACTTCTTTGGTCGACCCTGGCCAAGCCTGTTCCGAGTGGAACCTGTCCTGGAAAACCGCTGTATGACCTTGGCCACCATGCTGTAGCTCAGTTTCAGGGTGTTAGCAATCTTCTTATAGCCCAGGCCATCTTTGTGGAGAGCAACAATTCTATTTCTCACATCCTCAGAGAGTTCTTTGCCATGAGGTGCCATGTTGATTATCCAGTGGTCAGTATGAGAGAATTGTACCCAAAACACCAAATTTAACAGCCCTGCTCCCCATTTACACCTGGGACCTTGACACATGACACCAGGGAGGGACAACGACACATTTGGGCACAATTTGGACATGTTCACTGTGGGGTGTACTCACTTATGTTGCCAGCTATTTAGACATTAATGGCTGTGTGTTGAGTTATTTTCAGAAGACAGTAAATCTACACTGCTATACAAGCTGTACACTGACTACTCTAAGTTATATCCAAGTTTCATGACTATAGTGTTGTCCCATGAAAAGATATAATGAAATATTTGCAGAAATGTGAGGGGTGTACTCACTTTTGTGATACACTGTATCTTCCATTTAATTAAAAAGCCTTGGCATTTGTCTATGAAATTTTAGGCAGAAAATGTTTAAATTTAAAATGTTAAAAGTTTAAATCCACCCAAACCCATCCATTTATTCATCCATCTATCTAACCCATCCATTCATCCATCCATCCATCCATCCATCCATTAATCTATCCATTCACCTAATTGATCCATCCATCCATCCATCCATCCATTCACTATGGACTTGTGGTGATTTCTTATAACATCGTATTGTAAAGCTGGTAATTCTTCCATTTAATTAAAAAGCCTTGGCATTTGTCTATGATATTTTAGGCAGAAAATGTTCAAATTTAAAGTGCTAAAAGTTTAAATTATCGCTACAATGTAAGTCCGTACAAATGTATTTTTTTACTAAGGAATTTTTGCCATATTTAATTTCAGACAATTATAATACTCACATTTTATAAGATTCATACAGATTTTATAAATTAATATAAAAACAATAAATA
Source organism: Trichomycterus rosablanca (assembly GCF_030014385.1). NCBI lineage: Eukaryota > Metazoa > Chordata > Actinopteri > Siluriformes > Trichomycteridae > Trichomycterus > Trichomycterus rosablanca. The sequence continues at coordinate 19,240,991 of NC_086004.1, forward strand.
TTTGATATAATAATAATAATAATAATAATAATAATAATAATAATAATAATAATAATAATAATAATAATAAATAGTTTGGCTTTTTTTGTAATTAAATACTCGCTTAGTAATCTATTAACAATACTTGATTCTTCCTGTCAGACGTATTTTGAGGTAAACATTTAAGTGCTGACAGGGAAGTTGCGGTAGACTTTGTAGGCTTTGCAGACGAAGTTAAGGTCTCCTTTTCTTTTTTAGCATAGCTTCTATTGTCATTTCCATTTGGCTTTAATTACGCTCCTGCCTCAGGCGCCTGCTTGCCTGTGTGGAAACCAGCAGTGATTTGGTTTATGGAGATCATATGGTGAGGAAACAAGGCTTGAAAGACACGACTTCCAGAACCAGGTTTGTTGTATTTCCTATTATCGGAGCCCGAGTTTATTATTTCTTGTTGTGGAACAGACATATATTAGTACATGTTCAGGGCCAGGGTCCAAGAGGATGCAGAAGAGGATTGAGCAAGCTGTACTGCAATGGCGATTTAAACAACAGTATAGGCTCAGTCCTCACACCTTTCTGGATATATTTACAAGAAGAGATGGAGGCTTTGTAAAAGTGAGGGTTAAGTTTGTTGTGAACACAGTTTTCACTTCACTTGAGCTTCACCTTAACCTTGGGCTTAGAGGCTAACAGGCAAGAAAGAAGCCCCTGCTCCAAAATCAGCACCTTAAAGCTAGACCAACCTTCAAATCCAAATACCCTAAATATCAAGTGTAACCTGATCAGATTGGTGTATGAATTTATGTGGAGCAGACAACAAGTAACACCACAAGTGATTTTACGGTCTGCTTGAAAACCAGAAATTAAGCTAGATTCTTTTGCCAAATGCTAATTCCTAGTTTAAGCAGGGCAGTACTGTTTTTATGCTGGATTCATTGCTGAGCAGTGGTTCATGCACTAATGGCTAATGCTAAGCAGCTTTACTAAGCCTTAACAGTAAAAACACCTCCTTGTTTCTACACTCACTGTCCATTTTATCAGCTCCACTTATCATATAGAAGCACTTTGTAGTTCTACAATTACTGACTGTAGTCCATCTGTTTCTCTGCATGCTTTTTTAGACTGCTTTCACCCTGTTCTTTAATGGTCAGGATCCCCACAGGACCACTACAGAGCAGGTATTATTTAGGTGGTGGATGATTCTCAGCACTGCAGTGACACTGACATGGTGGTGGTGTGTTAGTGTGTGTTGTGCTGGTATGAGTGGATCAGACACAGCAGCGCTGCTGGAACTTTTAATTACCGTGTCCACTCACTGTCCACTCTATTAGACACTCCTACCTAGTTGGTAGTGATGGGTCGGTCACGAACGATCTGGCTCTAAGAGCCGGCTCTTTAAAGTGAACGACGGGATCCGGCTCCTGATTGGGAGCCGATTTGTTTTTTTCCGGTTTTTTTCTGTCAAAGTCGCACGTGATTGGTCAAGATACGTGGTGGCGTTTGTGTGTTTACACTGAGTTTTTTAACAGAGCAGATCATAACAGAAAAGAGAAACAGGATCAACCCATCAAAGATGAGCTGCTTGGTTTTTCAGAATGCTAATCTTCACTAAATACTTACAAATACTGTTACCTGGATGCTGATTTTTCTTTTTGTTTTGCACATTTTCATTTATATTTTGTTGAGTGATGCTTCGTTGATGTTGTGTTGTTTCACTCTAGATGCTTGTTTATTTTGTTTTGTTTATTAAGATTTTAACGTCATGTTTTACACTCTTTGGTTACATTCATGACAGGAACGGTAGTTACTTATTACACAAGATTCATTAGTTCACAAGGTTATATCGAACACAGTCATGGACAATTTAGTATCTCCAATTTACCTCACTTGCATGTCTTTGGACTGTGGGAAGAAAACCGGAGCACACGGCGAAAACCCACACGGAAAGGACCCGGACCGCCCCACCTGGGGATCGAACCCAGGACCTTCTTGCTGTGAGGCGACAGTGCTACCCACTTAGCCACCGTCTTTGTTTTTGTATTTTATAATTTATTGTTGTAGCACTCTGTTCCATGTTGAGTATATAAAAAAGCCATTTAAACAATAAACATTTGATACAATGTTTTTTTACATTAGTAATTCATTTTACATGTAATTTGGTAATAAATTAATTTAAGGAACAAAAAAATCTAAGGAGCCACTTGGGAGCCGAAAGAGCCGGTTCTTTTTAGTGAGCCGAGCCAAAAGAACCGGCTCTCTAAAAAGAGCCGAAATTCCCATCACTACTAGTTGGTTTACCTTGTAGATGTAAAGTCAGAGCCGATCACTTATCTATTGCTGCTGTTTGAGTTGGTCATCTTCTAGACCTTCATCAGTGATCACAGAACGCTGCCCACGGGGCACTGTTGGCTGGATATTTTTGGTTGGTGGACTATTCTCAGTCCAGTAGTGACAGTGAGGTCAGTCTCATTGCAGTGCTGAGAATGATCCACCACTCAAATAATACCTACTCTGTGGTGGCCCTGGGAGAGTCCTGACCAATGAAGAACAGCATGAAAGGAGGCTAACAAAGCATGCAGAAAAACAGATGGACTACAGTCAGTATTTGTAGAACTACAAAGTGCTCCTATATAGTAAGTGGAGCTGAAAAAAAACAACACGAATCAACAAGTTGCAATGATGACTAATGTGTTGTACTGAATACATTTAGACTATTTTTCAATCAGTATTTGCTGTGTTTTGAACATTATGATGCTGTTTTTGCTTGTCGCTGATCAATATTTGCTAGATTTTACACATAAATTGAGCAATGATCAAATAAAACCAGCAATAGATTGATATTTGGAAAATAAAAGCTGATTTTATTTAGAAAAATGGGGAGGTCAGTCCTTGTAAAAACTCAAGGTAAAAGTTCTTGTCCCTCGGGGTGAAAGGAAGTCACATCACAAACCCTTGATTGCTGCCTGTCCTCTCCTTAAAACAAGTGCCATTCCTCATCAGCACAACCAAAATGTCATCAGGTTGTTTAATGCTCCTTAATATTGCTGTATCCTTTATGTTCCCGAGTGATCTGGAAATGAATCCCAGCTGGGGATTCTTGGAAGCCCTAGAGAAAACGAGGGGAGAAAAATTGACAGGCTATTTAGACGTTCTATTTCACTTCGCATTAGAGCGTACGATATCAGAGCCAAAGTGAGGCCAGATCTCAGGCAGCGTTCAGTCAGTGTGGAGTGAGGGATCACTTACGCCAGGGAAAGTGTGAAACCTGTAGGAAAGAGAGTAAGTTATTGAGAGAAATCCATTACTGAGAGAGGAACCAATCACCATGATAGGAACTGTCTTGTTAAATCTACCAGGTTTATACAGTAAAGCAATGCTTCCGCTTGGGGGATTGCAATGGTTACCTGTGACAGGCAGTAAAAAGAATGAAAGATGGTTATCAATACAAGCTTTAAATAAGACCACCATTGCTGTCAGAGTTCTTATAAAGAAGAGAAAGAGAGAAAAGTAATGCCAGACCTTTTTTAGTGTTTCAGGTTTTTTTTTTTTTTTTTTTTTTTTTTCAGGTTAATTAAGACCTGGAATGCTGATTCATCTGACCACAATACGTTTCCACTTTGTGATGGTCCATCCTAGATGCCTCAGAGCCCAGAGAAATCGACGCCACTTCTGGACATTGTTAACATAAGGCTTCTTATTTGCACAGTAAAGTTTAAAGTGGCATTTGTGCATGTAACTCTGTCAAGCACTACAATACAAAGGTTTGCCAAAGTAATCCCTCACCCATGTGGTTATATCAGCTATTGTTGAGTGCCGATTCTTGATGCAGTGCCGTCTGAGGGATCGAAGATCACAGGCGTTCAGCTTAAGCTTGCGCCCTTGGCCTTTACTCAGTAAAATTCCTCCTGATACAATCACCTGTTGACATCATCTGTTTGAAATTACATCGTTATTTAGTTTTTTTCACCTCATTACTAACCCTAAATTGCCCCCGTCCCAATTTTTTGCAGGTCTAAAATGCAGGAATGGAGGTATATTAACAAATTAAATAAAGTTGAGCAGATAAAACATAAAATATCTTGGGTTTAAACTGTCTGCAATCACATAAAAGTTAAAGTAAATGTAAGGAACACTGTGTTTTTATTTTATTTGCATCTTCCACACTGTCCCAACTTTTTCTGATTTGGGGTTGTATTTTTTTTGTCTTATGAAGTGGTACATTGTTAATTGTTGTATTAATCTAAACAATAATATGATAAATTCATATTATTTATACACACACCATGTAATATAATTTATATGCAGAACCACAACCACCTACCAACTAGGCACATTTATTTACAGTGGTACCTTGAAACTCGACATCAACTCGACATCAACTCGAGTGGTGTCGAGTTTAAAAGACGTTGAGTTTCAGGGTATTTTTTCCTATTAGGATGTATGGGAAACCTGTTAATGCATTTCATGGTCCAATCTGCATATATGTTAGGCTAATGTAAAATAATGGGGTTGTTTTTGATATTTATACACTTAAAATAACACAAAAATAATATAAAAACACTAAAATACATTTGAAAACAGTTAAATACAATATAAAATACAATAAAACTGCACTTTACCTTTACTTCATTATTGTTTCCTTATGCTACTTAATCATAGAGATGCTTGATCTTGGAATATCGTATTCCTTAGTGAGTTCAGTAAGGGCACATTCACACGAGAAGCGGCACAACTGTTTTAGCGCTGGCTGTGCTGTTATTTCCTATGGACTGTATCAGTGCACAAAGCTTAACGTGACTTATTGTACTAAAACAACGAGCAAGGAATTTTATTAGTGGAAAAAACTTATAAACAGTAATAATTAAGAAAGGTTTAGTGTTTCTATGTTGTTCTTTAAGTCAGATTATGCTTACATTAACATTTTAACGATCAGCGTTTTAGACTCTCTTGGAAAAGCTGATTCTCACAGTTTCTCAGCACCCCGAGCTATAACACAAGTTTAAAAGTGAAACAAGAGGAAAATCCAGCTAAACACAGATACATGTGGAGCTTTCAGAGTGAATTTAATGGTTATTCTACACAAATGCAGATTCGTCTCATAGGCGCACTGCTCAAGTCAAGCGCTGAATACAACGGCAGTCGAGTTTAAGGGAACAAATTTCTCAATGAAGGGCATCGAGTTTTAAAGATTTTGAGTTTAGGGGACGTTGAGTTACAAGGTACCACTGTACTTTTTTTTTTAAACCATTTTATTGCTGTAACATTAAGTAACATAACCTGGGTTAAAAAATACTCCATTCATTTAAAAATGATAATATAATATGTTTAAATACATTTACAACTGCTGGTTAAACATCTGCATTCTACTTGTTGATTTAATTGCATATTATTTAATTTGTGAGTAACTTAAATAGTAACAATTATAAAGTAATTATAAAGTGGATGTGGATGTCTGGCAAGTATTATACCAAGAACACAACATAGGTCCAATAAATAAACCAAGAGTTGCTCCAGAAGCCCTTGCAAAATTTTTATAAACCAAATTACAAGGAGTTTTTACATGTATTTAATTTAAAATAACACTAGGCACCTGGGTTAAAGAATAATCCATTTGTAAGCAGTAAACTGAAAAAAATAAAGATTACAGGTAAATAAAGGTTACAGTAATATTAATAATAAATTGTTTGGGGTTGTTTATTTCAGAGATCTGTGCTGCTGCCTTACATTGATCTTTATTCGCTCTGCTTGTTTCCCCGCTTGTATGTAAAAGGTTTTGTGTCACAGGGCACAATGTTCACTCTTATAGCATTTTTATTAGCTGTTATGAGCTCACAATAATGTTTACCTTAAAAAGAGGGCATTTGATGTATTAGCCCTGGTGACAGCTATTGCAGTATTATGTGCCCTTTAAATTCAAGTTGCACTATTTTTTCAGTAGCCAAGGTGAAAAACATAAGTCACAAACCACCTGGCGTAAGCCTAGTGACCCCATAATCGTCTTTGCTCTCAAAGCTGGTGGCATGCTCGGTAGATCAGATTTTAATGCGGTGTGATTTCTTTAAAGCTCTTTTTCCTTAACTTAGTCCTGCTGTGTAATGAAAGCCTAAGAACTGATGAAATGAGGCTAATATAAATCCCTTATATTAGGACATATTTGATTAGGAGAATCTATCATTTAAAAATGATAATATAATATGTTTAAATACATTTACAACTGCTGGTTAAACATCTGCATTCTACTTGTTGATTTAATTGCATATTATTTAATTTGTGAGTAACTTAAATAGTAACATTGGCCAAAAATGTGCAGCCATATGAATGCCATTGACTGCCTTTCACAGTCCCCAGACCTGAATCTAATTATAAACCTCTGGGTAGTGCTAAAGACTGTCTAGGAGCTCACTGACACCCTGATCCAGGTCTGGGAGGAGATTCCCAAGGCCACTGTCCACTGTCTCATCAGAAACATGCCCAGACAGGAGTCACATTATAGGTTGCCGTGATGAAATTCACACAAATAAGATCAGCCTGTGATTTGAATTATTTACTTTGATTTTTGGTGTAATTTTAAATCCAGGCATCAATGGATTGATGGCTGACCTGTGTGCAGTAGCCAACTGCTTCTTTTCACCTGCTAGAGGTTCATTTAAGCATCTGTTTCGCACACGTATGCTCAGGCACTGATCTTTATTATTCCCCGTCTGTGCAGGTGCCACTGATCAGCCTGCAGAGGTCGTAATTGCAGCAGTCATGAGGAATCCCTACGATCCTCCCTTCCTCATACCAGTCAATCAATGTCCATGTAGCTATCTGGCCAGCTATTAGCAGAACTGAGATTCAAACTCGCCGTTGCGCCACCCTAGTGCCAACTTTTCCTTAAAATAAGCAAGAACTTGGCAGGGGTGACCTGGGTTTCTCTTAATCAGCTTGATTTTTGTTGTAATTTTGAATCCAGGCCTCAATTAGTTTTTGATTTTGGTTTATACTGATGTCATTGACACCTTAAATAACAAACTGCACAAAATTATTCTGGGTGCTAATTATAAAGTAATTATAAAGTGGATGTGGATGTCTGGCAAGTATTATACCAAGAACACAACATAGGTCCAATAAATAAACCAAGAGTTGCTCCAGAAGCCCTTGCAAAAATTTTATAAACCAAATTACAAGGAGTTTTTACATGTATTTAATTTAAAATAACACTAGGCACCCAGGTGGCACATCGGGATATTATGCTAGCACACCAGTGCCGAGATTCTGAACTCCTCGGTTCGAAACTTGGCGTTGCCACCGGTTGACTGGGCGCCATCTAGCGAGCATAATTGAGAGTGCCTGCAGCAGACATGTTTCTCCTAGGGTGGGATGACCGGACTATATAGGTGGGGTCTTCAATCGCTGTGTAAGGACCCTGATTAGCAAATAGAGAAGCGCCTGTGCAGAATGCATGGGTGGAAAATTGTTCCATTAGGGGCTGAACACAGTTCAGAGGAGGTGTGAGCAGCAATATACCCACCTCAACTGCAATCAGTGATCCCCCAGCAGTCGAGGTCAAACTGACTACGCTAAATTGGGAGAAAATGGGAGAAAATGCATTAATAAAATAGAAATAAATAAACACAAAAGGACAAATGTATTATTTTATCCTGTTAACTTTTTACTACTTTTATGCCTGAAACACATTTTTAAAAAGTTGGGACACTTCTAAGTAAACAGGTTAACAGGTAGCAGCTGTTATTATCATGATTGAGTATGAAAAGAGCAAGAATAAAATGCTCAGTCATTTATAGGCAAGGTTGAAAAGAACCCAAGCCTAAATGCAAACAGCTCAAAATACTAACAAATAGGGGATAATCACAGATAAATTGGTGGCCAAAATAACAGAAACAAAGTAATAAATACAGTGGCACCTTGAAACTCAACGTCAATTGGTTCTGGGAGTGTTGTTGAGTTTTAAGGCATTTTTTCCCATAAGGATGTATGAGGAACTTGTTAATGTGTTCCATGGTCCCGTAGGCTAATGTAAAATAATAGGGTTGTTTTTAACACTTATACACTGAAAATAACACAAATATAATATAAAAACACTGAAATACAATTGAAACAGTTAAAAATCGATAAAAAGTACAGTAATTTATTGTTTCCTTATGCTTCTTAATTAGTGGAAAGAACTTATAATCAGTAATAATTAAGAGAAGTTTAGTGTTGTTAACTAGTGTTGTTAACAACTATGTTGTTCTTTCAATACATTCAGTCACATTAAGCTTTTTTATTGATAAGCGTTTTAGACTCTTTTGGAAAAGCTGATTCTTACCATTTCTTAGAACCTCGAGCTGTAACACAAGTTTAAAAGTGAAACAGTGAGGAAAATCCAGATAAACACAGATACAAGTGGAGGCTTTCAGACTGTATTTGACGGTTATTCCACACATATGCAGACTTGTCTCGTATTCGCATCTTGATAACGTTTTACTGCACCACTCAAGCCGAGCACTGAACAAAGCAGCAGTCACACACGCGTTTAAAGGTACAAAATTCTCAATGAAGGAAAGAATTTCAAAGATTTTGAGTTTAGGTTACGTTGAGTTACAAGGTACCACTGTACTGATTCTGAAATGAAAGTGAATAAAACATCCACAGCCCACAGTTGGGAAAGTGGACAGAACAGGGATAGTGCAGAACTGAGAACGGTTTGTAACAATATCACCAGCTGTTCTAGCTATCTGCAACAACTCAAACTTTCAGAAAAAGGAAATATAGGGCACTCTAACCAAAGCCAAGCAGGGTGAAAATCCCACACCATTAACTGACACAGGCCGCTCTTAGCATGGTTTTATTAGGTGGGGACCACTCCAGAAAACGGGTCGTCACACCTCCTCTGGGCCAGCTCGCTCATCCAGGGTGGTTCCAAGGTGACACCCTCGAACTGCTGTGACGCCAACTGAGCATCAGACCAAGCCCCAGCTTCAAGGTTTCACTTACAAAAGCAGGTTTACCAACTGACTGTGAGCACTTATAACAAAAAAAAGGTATGAATGAAGTTTGCTCTTCAAAACAGAACATGACAAAGTGTGTCAAATGGTTGTACAAACAATGGTATCATACATTTTCTGACACATTATGTTTGTAGACAGTATTTGTCTTGGCCGCAGCCCTACAGGCTTTTGTACATTACATCAAAGTTAGCAAACTGGTTATCTATTTGCTTAAACACTAGCTTGCATCGGTCATGGGTTGATTTTGGTTTAAATCTTTAGTCTTTAAATCACAGTTCACATGTTCACAGTCATTCATAACTATCATATAAATGTCAAGACAGACATAATAATCATAATTACCATTTTCCTTATATAGCATCTATAGCATAGCATAACTTATAGCATATAAAAAACCTTATTAACTGACAGTTAAATAGTGGAGATTTGGAACGTAGGTCTAAACTGAAAATAAATAAATAAATGATAGAATAACAGACCCCATAACAACCGCAAAGTTGGGTTAATAAGGCTTTTATATTGCTAACTGATTGGCTAACTAACTGTAAAACTAAAGAGCTGTTTTACAAGATTTTGAAATGTTGCAAACAAACACTAGTTTATCACTGATTTGTATGTTGTAAACACAAACAAAAGTAATCGGTTAGTCATGCAGGGTAGCCTAGTTTGGTCTCTCCTAGTATAAGCATTACTAGTATCACTAGACACTAGAAATTCTACAACCCCAAATTAGAAAGTTGGGAGAGCTTGTTTCAAAATTCTCCACACATTCTCTATTGGGGACAGGCCAGGACTGCAGGCAGGCCAGACCAGTACCCGTACCCTCTTCTTCCTCAGCCATGCCTTTGTAATGTGTGCAGCATGTGGTTTTACATTGTCTTGTTGAAAAATGCCTCTAAAAGATGTCTTGAAGGCAGCATATGTTGCTCTAAGATCTCAATGTACTTTTCTGCATTAATGCTGCCATCACAGAAGTGTAAATGACCTGACACAGCCCCATACCATGACAGAATCTGGCTTTTGGACTTGTTGCTGATAACAGTCTGGAAGATCCTTTTTATCTTTTGTCTGGAGCACACGGTGTCCATTTATTCCAAAAAAAGACCTAGAATGCTGATTCATCTGACCACAATACACGTTTCCACAGTGTGATGGTCCATCCTAGACGCCTCCAAGCCCAGAGAAGTTGACACCACTTCTGGACATGTTTAGCATAAGGCTTCTTTTTTACACAGTAAAGTTTTACGTTGCATTTGTGCATGTAACTCTGTATTGTAGTGCTTGACAAAGGTTTGCCAAATTAATCCCTCACCCATGTGGTTATATCAGCTATTGTTGAGTGGCGGTTCTTAATGCAGTGCTGTCAGAGGGATCGAAGATCACAGGCGTTCAGCTTAAGCTTGCACACTGAAATTCCTCCCGATTCTTTGAATGGTTTAATGATATTATGCACTGTAGAGGGAGAAATATGCAAATCCCTTCCAATCTATCTTTGAGGTACATTGTTTTTAAACATTTTAATCATTTTCTCACACACTTGAGATCCTCTGATCATCTTTGCTCATCAAAGACTCAGCCTTTCCTATCTATCTATCTATCTATCTATCTATCTATCTATCTATCTATCTATCTATCTATCTATCTATCTATCTATCCATCCATCCATCCATCCATCCATCCATCCATCCATCCATCCATCCATCCATCCATCCATCCATCCATCCATCCATCCATCCATCCATCCATCCATCCATCCATCCATCTATCTATCTATCTATCTGAAAAGAAATTGGTTAGTAATGCAGGGTAGCCTAGCTTGAAATCTCCTAGTATAAGCATTACTAGTATCCCTAGACAGCAAACCAAGTACATTCTAATGCATAATGTGATTAGGATACCAGTGGAGATTTATTAAATCATATAAAACTTAATTTTGGTTTTTGGAAAATGTGTCAGCAGAAAATATTACATGATGAAATAACAATAATATGACTTTAAAATATTGATTTTGGAATTGTTATACTAAGTTGTAACATTATTACACTGTGAAACCTTTCACTGTCTCCTTTAGACATGGAAAATTACAGAAGAGTAACTTATTACATGACTCTTAAGTGCACAATGCAGGCTAAATTTCTGTAAGTTGCTAAACAAAAGGCCACATTGTTACTGGATGTTAACAGGCTTGGCCAGCTCAGACCTTCCAAACATTCCACAATGTCACATAATACTGTCAGTTTCCTGTTGGAAGTGCCAGCATAGAAAGAACAACCAGGCTGGCTAAAGTGTGTTTTGAGTGTGTCTGCTTTTTTTCTTGCATACTGTCTGCGGTGGTGGTGGTGGTGGTCTGGGTGAGACTCAAGAATACTGGAAAAAGCTCAGATTTCACGAGAGGTTTTTCATTATTTTCTGGAAATACGTTTGTTTTTTAGGGTCTACAAGCACACGCTCTCAAATATTTACTTTATTTACTGCACAGTATCAGCAGCTGTGCTGTGTGTTAAACTGGACAACCGTACGCCTTCCTGCCAGATGTTGCAGATTTAGCTCACAGGCACGTAAACAATCACAGGCAAGGGACAGATCATGTTCCTGCATTAAAAACTGTTAACTCCTTTAATACAGTAATGTGTAAAGTACTGAAAAGTATTCAGACAGCTAACAAACTTTTTGAACATTGATTTGTCTACATACATTTGGCCATGAACTCAAAACACTTGCAAACACACACTAGTTTATTACTGATTTACATGTTACAAACACTAGTTTATTACTGATTTACAAGTTACAAACACTAGTTCATTAACATTATTTTATTACTGGTTTACATGTTACAAACAATGGTTTATTACTGGTTTACATATTACAAACACTAGTTCATTAACACTATTTTATTACTGGTTTACATGTTACAAACAATGGTTTATTACTGGTTTACATGTTACAAACACTAGTTCATTAACACTATTTTATTACTGGTTTATATGTTACAAACACTAGTTCATTAACACTATTTTATTACTGGTTTACATGTTACAAACACTAGTTTATTACTGATTTACAAATTACAAACACTAGTTCATCAACACTATTGTATTACTGGTTTACATGTTACAAACACTTGTTTATTACTGGTTTACATGTTACAAACACTGGTTTATTACTGGTTTACATGTTACAAAAACTACATGTTACAAACACTGGTTTATTAATGGTTTACATGTTACAAACACTGGTTTATTACTGGTTTACATGTTACAAACATTATTTTATTACTGGGTAACATGTTACACACACTGGTTTATTACTGTTTTACATGTTACAAACACTAGTTTATTAACATTATTTTATTACTGGTTTACATGTTACAAACACTGGTTTATTACTGGTTTACATGTTACAAACACTAGTTTATTAACACTATTTTATTACTGGTTTACATGTTACAAACACTGGTTTATTACTGGTTTACATGTTAAAAACACTAGTTTATTAACACTATTTTATTACTGGTTTACATGTTACAAACACCACATGTTACAAACACTAGTTTATTAACACTATTTTATTACTGGTTGACATGTTACAAACACTAGTTTATTACTGATTTACATGTTACAAACACTACATGTTACAAACACTAGTTTATTACTGATTTACAAGTTACAAACACTACATGTTACAAACACTAGTTTATTACTGATTTACAAGTTACAAACACCACATGTTACAAACACTAGTTTATTAACACTATTTTAATACTGGTTTACATGTTACAAACACCAGTTTATTACTGATTTACATGTTACAAACACTACATGTTACAAACACTAGTTTATTACTGATTTACAAGTTACAAACACTAGTATATTACTGATTTACATGTTACAAACACTAGTTTATTACTGATTTACATGTTACAAACACTACATGTTACAAACACTAGTTTATTACTGATTTACATGTTACAAACACTAGTTTATTACTGATTTCCATGTTAAAAACACTACATGTTACAAACACTAGTTTATTATTGATGTACATGTTGCAAACACTAGTTTATTAACACTATTTTATTACTGGTTTACATGTTACAAACACTAGTTTATTAACACTATTTTATTACTGTTTTTTATGTTACAAACACTAGTTTATTACTGATGTACATGTTACAAACACTACATGTTACAAACACTAGTTTATTATTGATTAACATGTTACAAACACTAGTTTATTACTGATTTACATGTTACAAACACTAGTTTATTAACACTATTTTATTACTGGTTTACATGTTACAAACACTAGTTTATTAACACTATTTTATTACTGGTTTATATGTTACAAACACTAGTTTAATACTGATTTACATGTTACAAACACCAGTTTATTACTGATTTACATGTTACAAACACTACATGTTACAAACACTAGTTTATTACTGATTTACATGTTACAAACACTACAGGTTACACACACTAGTTTATTATTGATGTACATGTTACAAACACTAGTTTATTATTGATTAACATGTTACAATCAATAGTTTATTACTGATTTACATGTTACAAACACTAGTTTAATACTGATTTACATGTTACAAACACTAGTTTAATACTGATTTACATGTTACAAACACCAGTTTATTACTGATTTACATGTTACAAACACTACATGTTACAAACACTAGTTTATTACTGATTTACATGTTACAAACACTACATGTTACAAACACTAGTTTATTAACACTATTTTTTACTGGTTTACATGTTACAAACACTAGTTTATTACTGATTTACATGTTACAAACACTACATGTTACACACACTAGTTTATTATTATTGTACATGTTACAAACACTAGTTTATTATTAATTAACATGTTACAAACACTAGTTTATTACTGATTTACATGTTACAAACACTAGTTTCTTAACACTATTTTATTACTGGTTTACATGTTACAAACACTAGTTTATTAACACTATTTTATTACTGGTTTATATGTTACAAACACTAGTTTAATACTGATTTACATGTTACAAACACCAGTTTATTACTGATTTACATGTTACAAACACTACATGTTACAAACACTAGTTTATTACTAGTTTACATGTTACAAACACTAGTTTAATACTGATTTACATGTTACAAACACTAGTTTATTAACACTATTTTATTACTGGTTTACATGTTACAAACACTAGTTTATTACTGATTTACATGTTACAAACACTAGTTTATTAACACTATTTTATTACTGGTTTACATGTTACAAACACTAGTTTAGTACTGATTTACATGTTACAAACACCAGTTTATTACTGATTTACATGTTACAAACACTACATGTTACAAACACTAGTTTATTACTGATTTACATGTTACAAACACTACATGTTACAAACACCAGTTTATTACTGATTTACATGTTACAAACACTACATGTTACAAACACTAGTTTATTACTGATTTACAAGTTACAAACACTAGGTTATTAACACTAGTTTATTACTGGTTTACATGTTACAAACACTAGTTTATTACTGGTTTACATGTTACAAACACTAGTTTATTACTGATTTACATGTTACAAACACTAGTTTATTACTGACTTACATGTTACAAACACTAGTTTATTACTGATTTACATGTTACAAACACTACATGTTACACACACTAGTTTATTACTGATGTACATGTTACAAACACTACATGTTACACACACTAGTTTATTATTGATGTACATGTTACAAACACTAGTTTATTATTGATTAACATGTTACAAACATTAGTTTATTACTGATTTACATGTTACAAACACTAGTTTATTAACACTATTTTTTACTGGTTTACATGTTACAAACACTAGTTTATTACTGATTTACATGTTACAAGCACTACATGTTACAAACACTAGTTTATTACTGATTTACATGTTACAAACACTACATGTTACAAACACTAGTTTATTACTGATTTACATGTTACAAACACTACATGTTACAAACACCAGTTTATTACTGATTTACATGTTACAAACACTACATGTTACAAACACTAGTTTATTACTGATTTACAAGTTACAAACACTAGGTTATTAACACTAGTTTATTACTGGTTTACATGTTACAAACACTAGTTTATTACTGGTTTACATGTTACAAACACTAGTTTAATACTGGTTTACATGTTACCAACACTTGTTTATTACTGATTTACATGTTACAAACACTACATGTTACAAACACTAGTTTATTACTGATTTACAAGTTACAAACACTAGTTTATTACTGATTTACATGTTACAAACACTACATGTTACAAACACTAGTTTATTACTGATTTACATGTTACAAACATTAGTTTACAACTGATTTACATGTTACAAACACTAGTTTATTACTGATTTGCATGTAAACACAAATGTAAGTAATTGGTTAGTCATGCAGGGTAGCCTAGCTTGTCTCCTGCTACAAGTGTAACTAGTATCTCTAGACTGTAAACCAAGTAAATGTATTCATAATAGTTGTCCAAAACATGCAATAAGATGCCATAACAACTACAATGTCAGGTCAAAAAGGCTTTTTTATTGCTAAGTGGTTGGATAACTAACTGCCAAACTAGTGCAGTTAAGTGCAGTTTGACCTGATTTTCGCTCGCCGAATGGTCACCGCTAGATGTGGCAGCTCAAAAGCAACTCAGCGTTCGCTCAGGGCTTGAAACTCGGCTCTCGATCGCTATGTGTGAACTGTTCAACGACTCAATCCGACTGGCTCAACTCAAGAAAAAATATCTAGCGTGTTAAATATCTGGACCTGTCGCCGACTCAAAATCCAGTAGTGTGAAAGGCATTGCGAGCAGGTTGAGAGTGGCAGCAAGTGATATGCCGAACTATAGCCAATGAGAAAGCCTGTAGGCCCTGTGGGCAGCGTCCTGTGACCACTAATGAAGGTCTAAAAGATGACCAACTCAAACAGCAGCAATAGATGAGCGATCGTCTCTGACTTTACATCTACAAGGTGGACCAACTAGGTAGGAGTGTCTAATAGAGTGGACAGTGATTGCTGTGTCTGATCCACTCATACCAGCACAACACACACTAACACACCACCACCATGTCAGTGTCACTGCAGTGCTGAGAATGATCCACCACCCAAATAATACCTATTCTGTAGTGGTCCTGGAAGAGTCCTGACCATTGAAGAACAGCATGAAACGGGGCTAAAAAAAAAGCATGCAGAGAAACAGATGGACTACAGTCAGTAATTATAGAACTACAAAGTGCTTCTATATGGTAAGTGGAGCTGATAAAATGGACAGTGAGTGTAGAAACAAGGAGGTGGTTTTAATGTTATGGCTGATTGGTGTAAAAGACTCCCAGTTGAAAGAGATGCAGTCGTGTAGTGTGAACTGCACAGCGATCTGACGACTTGGAAAGTCATGTAGTGTGAACCTGGCATAACAGTCAGGGGCAGAGTCGCACGTAAGTCGCACACACAGCGACTTTAGACTCGACTCGGACTCGTTTCAAATGACTCTGACTCGACTCGTGACTCGCAAAAAATGACTTGTGGACAACAAAAGTCAGCAACATTAGTCGTGTGACAATTATATATATTATATATATGTATGATCCGACATCATTCTGATCGTGTCATTTTCTGGTCTATAATAACTTTCTGGTCTATAATAACACTCCGACCGTTTTAAACCGCAAAACAAGCAATGGGTAAATGTTCCAGCCAGCTTCCGGCGTAGTGATGAAGCGTCGCTCCCTACTTAAAATGGTGGAATACCCTACGTAGTGCACTACACTGTAACAGATAATGTGAATGGAACGCTCCTACAGAATTGGCGCTAATGATTGTAAGAACCGCTTTCTGAGCCAATCAGACCTTCTGATTTTAATTGTTAGTAAGAAATGCTGTTATTTGCATGTATTTAGTTTGCAGTGTCACACAGATGATGTCAATGAAACGCTTGATTGGCTCTCTAACGAGTTAGTGTTTTACTTCACAACCGGGAAAAGTTTGGAGGTTTTTAATTATAAGCACATTTACAAAATAACGGATTATATTTCTAATAGGACACACGGTTATAAATTTAATAACATCATGAAGAACATAAGCTAAGGAAAGTAGTATTATGGATTTTTTGCTGTTTGGGATTTTGGCTGCTGTGCCGTGATTTGCAATGAAAACAAAACGTCAGTTTAAGCTTTTAACTGGTACCTAGGAAAGTAAAGGCACTAAGTAAAACGGCAAAATACAGTTGCTAATCTGTTGTTGTTTTTATCTGAACTTACATATTATTTGTTTTTTTTTCTAAGCTACACTTGCAAAATATGTTTTGTGTAAATTATATTGACTCGTGAATTGACTCGGACTCTAGCCTAAAGACTTGTGACTCGACTCGGACTCTAGCCTAAAGACTCGTGACTCGACTCGGACTCGTATTTTGTGACTTGTGAACATCTCTGTCATGTCAAGTTACTGTTCTATAATTTTCCATGTGTAGAGAAGTGAGAATGTGTAAAGTATTCCAGTCTTCTTTTGTTTAAAGGAGAGGTTAGAGCATGTTACTTTTATTAAAACATGCATTTTCTCATTTCATTTCTTCCGTGCAGTGCAATGACTGCTGTTTAAAGCTATAAATATTGGCAGAGGTTTGCGGACAAGCTGAATTTCAGCGCCTACTCAGCCAATTCTGTAACAGTAGCAGCTGCAAACCAATATACTTTATATTCCAACCATTATGAATTTACCAGAAGAGAAGGATTTTTTTCAAGCTTGAAATGATTATATGCAGATAATAGCATATATAATCTTTTCTTTTAATGACGTTTTCAGCTCTGTCCCTCATAAAAGAGCGAGTGTGTTTCTAGTCGTTGCCATAGTGCAGTTCATTGCTGTATTTTTGTTTTATTGGATCTGTGGCCTCGTTACATTAGTTTTGAATTTTTTCCCAGCTGCTTGCCAAACCACACCACAGTTTTGTAAAAGTGATGCATTTGGAATACAAGTTTTTGTAGGTAAGGCTCAAGACGCTTGAGCTTTGAAGGATAACTAGTGTGTAACAATTTTGGGCTAGACAGGACAAGAGTGGCGGACACACACGCAGAGTCATTTAATAATACCAGAAGACAAGACAAAGCTACAAGACAGGTTTAAACAAAACAAGACGTACACACATGAACTAAGCTAAATGCTAAGGTAAGGGTAATTGACTGATCACATAGACTGACTACAACAAAACATGAACAGGACTGACGTGAAACAAGACTTATTAACATGAACATGAGCTAACAGACAGGAGCTAACAGACAGGCGCAAGGTAAAAAACCATACCAAATCAAATCTAAATAGTCTCTGCTGACTGGTCCACAGCTGCACCCTTATATGCCATGAGCAATCTACTTGGGATCAGGTGCAGCTGTGGACAATCAGCAGAAGACCAATCATGATGAGGGGCGTCGGCCTGACACTCCTGGAGAGAGGGGCGTGGCTGACTAAAACAAAACATGAACAGGACTAATGTGAAACAAGACTTATAAACATGAACATGAGCTAACAGACAGGAGCTAACAGACAGGAGCTAACAGACAGTCGCAAGGTCAAACACCAAATCAAATCAAATTAGTCTCTGCTGACTGGTGCACAGTTGCACCCTTATATGTCATGAGCAATCTACTTGGGATCAGGTGCAGCTGTGGACAATCAGCAGAAGACCAACCATGATGAGGGGCGTCGGCCTGACACTCCTGGAGAGTGACTTAAAGGGTTTTTGATCGTGAACTAGGTTACATTAAAGTAAATACATACACTGATCAGCCATAACATTAAAACCATCTCCTTGTGGTTCTACAATTACTGACTGTAGTCCATCTGTTTCTCTGCATGCTTTGTTAGCCCCCTTTCATGCTGTTCTTCAATGGTCAGGACTCTCCCAGTACCACTAGAGAGTAGGTATTATTTGGGTGGTGGGTCATTCTCAGCACTGCACTGTGTTGTGCTGGTATGAGTGGATGAGACACAGCAGCACTGATTGAGTTTTTAAACACCTCACTGTCACTGCTGGACTGAGAATAGTCCACCAACCAAAAATATATCCAGCCAACAGCGGCCCGTGGGCAGCGTCCTGTGACCACTGATGGAGGTCTAGAAGATGACCAACTCAAACAGCAGCAATAGATGAGTGATCGTCTCTGACTTTACATCTACAAGGTGGACAAACTAGGTAGGAGTGTCTAATAGAGTGGACAGTGAGTGGACACGGTGGTGGTGTGTTAGTGTGTGTTGTGCTAGTATGAGTGGATCAGACACAGCAGCACTGCTGGAGTTTTTAAACACCATGTCAGTGTCACTGCAGTGCTGAGAATCATCCACCACCTAAATAATACCTACTCTGTGGTGGTCCTGTGGGGTCCTGACCATTGAAGAACATAGTAAAAGCAGGTTAAAAAGGTATGTAGAGAAACAGATGGACTAACAACAAGCTAAAATTGTACTTTTGCTTCAACGACAGTTTTGCTCATAATTTTTAAAGTCTCTATGGTTGTTTTTAATGCTGATTTATTGCTTTTTTTTATGAGAAACACTAGAGCAATTATTCAGAATGTTTAAGCAAATACAGGTCCAGGTGCGCTGCTTCAAATTGCATCATGTTAAACCCATGCCTCTATGTCACCAAGGTCCAATTCCCACAGTACAATTAGAGTTTAGCCTCCTCATCAGGCCAAAGGCTTCTAAAACATTCCGCCAGTGTGTAAATTAACCTCGACCCTTCATAACACCACAGCTAGCATGGTCTGACATTAATGAGTGGTGTAAGATCTCCTGATTTAGAGGTGAGTCGGCCTGCTTAACCAAACAAGGAAAAATAAACTCAAATAATAGATCTCCGGGCTGTAATTCAGGGGTATGTAATTCAACAATGAAGTCATGATCATGTCATTCGTCTGGAAGCGACGCCGCCTTCCTGTGGCGTCAAGAGAGTGTGATCACATCTTCATGTGGCAAGTCTCACAGCAGGAGCTCTATAGCAACCTGTTGTTGTCACCTGAGATGTAAATGGAAAAGACAACTGCTTTCTCTTACCACATCAGTGAAGTTTATTACCTGACTAATTAATTAGACAGGGTTCATTTATTAAACAGCACTTTGTAGTTCTACAATTACTGACTGCAGTCCATCTATTTCTCTACATACTTTTTTAGCCTGCTTTCACCCTGTTCTTCAATGGTCAGGACCCACACAAAGTAGGTATTATTTAGGTGGTGGATCATTCTCAGCATTGCAGTGACACTGACATGGTGGTGGTGTGTTAGTGTGTGTTGTGCTGGTATGAGTGGATCAGACACAGCAGCGCTGCTGGAGTTTTTAAATACCGTGTCCACTCACTTTCCACTCTATTAGGCACTCCTTTCTAGCTGGTCTACCTTGTAGATGTAAAGTCAGAGACGATCGCTCATCTATTGCTGATGTTTGAGTTGATCATCTTCTAGAGCTTCATCAGTGGTCACAGGACGCTGCCCACTGGGCGCTGTTGGCTGGATAAATTTTTGGTTGGTGGACTATTCTCAGTCCAGCAGTGACAGTGAGGTGTTTTAAAACTCCATCAGCATTGCTGTGTCTTATCCACTCATACCAGCGCAACACACACTAACACACCACCACCATGTCAGTGTCACTGCAGTGCTGAGAATGATCCACCACACAAATAATACCTGACCATTGAAGAATAGGGTGAAAGCAGGCTAAAAAGGTATGTAGAGAAATAAATGGACTACAGTCAGTAATTGTAGAACTACAAAGTGCTTCTATATGGTAAGAGGAGCTGATAAAATAGAAAGTGAGTGTAGAAACAAGGAGAAACAGTATTTTCTGATGTCTTTGGCCTCTTTCAGCAGAATAATGCTCCCTGCCACAAACCAAAAATGGTTCAGGAATGGTTTGAGGAGCACAACAACGAGTTTGAAGTGTTGACTTGACTATATATATAGATATCTATCCATCCATCCATCCATGGTATCTAATTTATCCAAAGAAAACGTTTCTGCCCTTGTTTATTCTGGTTTGTTTATGAAAGCATTTAATTACATTTTTAATAAATATGGAATAAAACTCACAGCAATATAAACAGAAGTGTTCCTAGTGCTCCTTATTTAGAATTTATTTGCTATTTTGCCAGTACATAAATGCCACATGTTTTTCATCTTATGCTCAATTAACCCACATGGTAGGATAAATAAAAACATTGTTTTACAGTCAATTCTCCCATTTAAGAAATAAAGACATAAGTCACACACACTGGTTTTAATTTGTGTCAGTGCAGTTAGCTCAGATCAAATTTTTTCGCTTCTACCTATAATCTCAGCATAACACCTCGGCTGTAAGAAGGCTACATTCATTATGCCGCTCCTCGTTTCTTAGATTTTCACACCACTGCCTAGAACATCTGTAGCCTGTCATGCAGCATCCCATTTATTTCGACTTAATTTGATCCTAATACGAGCTTACATGAGCAAACAGATGTTGCAGCAGTCTATAGCTCTAAAAGTTTTGTCTTAGGGGTGGAGTTTGATTTATGCATGTCAGTTTAAATATCACACAGTCGTTAGATAATTATTACTATTATAATTAAAAAAAATAAATTTTTGGCATCTATCACTCACTTTCTAAGCTGCTTATCTTAATCAGGGTTGCAGGGAAGAGTTGGAGCCAATCCCTGCTCTCAATGGGCGCCAGGCACACAGAAACACCCTGGACAGGGCGCAGTCCATCACAGGGCAGACACAGAAACATATTTTAGTATCTCCAATTAATCTGACTGCATGTTATTGGAGTGTGGAATGAGACAAACGCAGACCGCTCCACCTGGGAATCAAACCCGGGACCTTGCTGCTGTGAGGTGACAGCGCTACCCACAGAGTCACCGTGCCGCCCTTCTTAGGCATCTTAGCATTCAAAATTCTTGAAGTATGCCTAACTCATCATTTATGATCATTGTTTGTCATTTATTTCAGTTTTTATAAACACTATATTCTTCTATTTGATTGCAAACAGTTTGAACTTAAGATATTTTACGTTTTGTCTGCTCAACTTCATTTCAGTTGTTACTATACCTCCATTTCTGCATTTCAGGCTTGCAACACATTCCAAAAAAAGTTGGGACGGGGGCAATGTAGGGCTGGTAATGAGGTGAAAAAAACTAAATAATGATGCGATTTTAAACAGGTGATGTCAACAGGTGATTGTAATCATGGTTTGGTACAAAAGCAGCATCCAGGAAAGGCTGAGTCCTTGGCGAGCAAAGATGATCAGAGGATCTCCAGTTTGTCAACAAATGCGTGAGAAAATGATTGAAATATTTAAAAACAATGTACCTCAAAGAAAGATTGGAAGGGATTTGCATATTTCTCCCACTACAGTGCATAATATCATTAAATAATTCAAGGAATTGGGAGGAATTTCAGTGCGTAAAGACCAAGGGCGCAAGCTTAAGCTGAACACCTGTGATCTTCAATCCCCTAGATGACACTGCATCAAGATCTGCCACTCAACAATAGCTGATATAACCACATGGGTGAGGGATTACTTGGGCAAACCTTTGTCAAGCACTACAATACAGAGTTACATGCACAAATGCTACTTTACTGTGCAAAATAGAAGCCTTATGTTAACCATGTCCAGAAGCGGCATCGACTTCTCTGGGCTCGGAGGCATCTAGGATGGACCATCACACAGTGGAAACGTATTGTGGTCAGATGATTCAGCATCAGCAAAAATGGACGCTTTGCGCTCCGGACCAAAGACAAAAAGGACCATCAAGACTATTATCAGCAACAAGTCCAAAAGCCAGGGTCTGTCATGGTATGGGACTGTGTCAGTGCCCTTGGCAAAGGTCATTTACACTTCTGTGATGCAGCATTAATGCAGAAAATTACATTGAGATCTTAGAGCAACATATGCTGCCTTCAAGACGTCATCTTTTCCAGGGACGTCCATGCATTTTTCAACAAGACAATGCAAAACCACATGCTGCACACATTACAAAAGCATGGCTGCGAAAGAAGAGGGTACGGGTACTGACCTGACCTGTCCCCAATAGAGAATGTGTGGAGAATTTTGAAATAAAAAATGTGACAACGACCCCGTACTGATGCACATCTTAAGACGTGTTTGCAGGAATGGGACAAAATAAAACCTGAAAATAAACACTAAATCGTTTGTTATCCTCGGTGCCTAAACATCTTTTAAGTTTGGTGAAAAGGAATGGGAACATTACAAAGTGGTAAATCCTTTACTGTCCCAACTTTTTGTGGAATGTGTTACAGGCCTTAAATGCAGGAATGGATGTTTAGTAGTAAATCAAATGAAGTTGAGCAGATAAAACATGAAATATCTCTTATACTGTCTTATACTGTTTATATTGTCTGCAATACATTTAATTGAAACAAACTGTACCTATAATCATTCATGTTATCATTTTCTAGAACGTCTTATTAATATTGTATGGAATTTATTTTGGTTTCCCATGTTGTGTGGTCCTACAGTCTGTAAAAAAACACCTCTTCAATTTCTACAACTGATCACACAATTAAGCACTCATCTCAAACACAGATAAAATGTTCTGAATAAAAGACATGAAGAAGCTAAGTGTTCTTTAACACTTTTTCTATTATTCAACCCAACGGATCCGAGTCAAAACCTTCACGCTGTTTTCCAAAAGTTCTTCATTGAGACGGAAAGGGTGCACGGCTAAGCACTTGTCCAATTAAAGAGATGAAAACACTGCATACTTCACTCATAATCAGTGCCATATGTTGCCTTGCGGCCCTTACTTTTGCCTTGTCATATCAAGTGGCTCTCCAGCGTGCATTCTTACATGTTCCATCCGGCGCTCCTCCTGGACTAATTAGAAAAATGCATAAGAAAACGACGTCCCTGAGAATATGTAATCCATATATCTCTGAATGCCAGCTCTTTACTCAATAAAGGCCTATTGATGCTATTAAACATTTACCCATGGTACAAATTTTTTTCCTCCTTACTTTTTCTCCCATCCTTTGTCAATTAATACTTACCTTACTCATACCTTAACAATTAGAGCTTAATCGAGTCAAGTCAACTTTATTCATATAGTGCTTTTTACAATAGACATTGTCTCAAAGCAAGTTTACAGAATCCAGGACCAACAGATACAAAAACCCCTGTTGAGCAAGTCGAGGACGACAGTGGCAAGGAAAAACTCACTTAAAATTACAGGAAGAAGCCTTGAGAGGAACCAGACTCAGCAGGGACCCATCCTTCTTGGGTGGCCTGGAGAATAATTTGAATAAATAGGATTTACACAAATCATACACACACAAATTAAAATGAACTAAAAGTTATAACTAGCAAAAATAATTGAAGTTATTATTCAGTCCAGTCTGTGATAAAGTCTGTAGTGGGTTCTTGACATTCTTGGTGCAAACACGCCAGGTGTCCGTCACATCTGACAGGAGCAGCATTGTTGTCTCGACTTCATTCCTTAACCTCGGGTGGGTAAACAGGTTTCCATCAGAACCACCTCGGGGCAAAACAACAGAAAATGTGGTTAAAAATGTAAAATGTGAATTAAGTAAGATGTCAGTTTTGCAGAGAGTTTTAGACTCCGGCACCCCTAATTATTACAGCATAAATAAATGGGAGAGCGAGCAGGTAACAAGGTCATGAAGGCTTTCACAGGACATCAGTGCCCACCTTCCCCACCGTCATCAAATCTGAGTGATTGGACAAGAGAGGCAGAACGACAGCAACCCAACATCCCTGATCACCACAAGTTTCTATGACAAAGAACCCCCGAGCTCTGCGCCTTTGTCTATTCGGGGTGGACAGCGCCGGCAATCGCATAATCTTTACATTGCACACAAGAATAAAACAATTATTTTATTATGCACCTCTTTCAGAAGCTTTACAGATATTATACACAATGGCCGAGGTAGCAGATTCAGATAAAAAAAAAACATACAAGACTTGAGTAAACACTCATGCCCCACTTGTTCTTGATTCTTGATAGGAATCTGGAAATATCTGGCAAGGTTCATTTACAGTGTTTTTACTCCTGGTATTTTAAATTGAGGGAATCCATGCATTCAAGCATACAGGAGGCTTCTAAGGCTGAAACTTACATGAATGTATGTGTCTCATGGGGCATCTGGTCCTGTTTAAAACCACACCGACAGTGTGCGCCCACTTTCAGCATGAGAACAAGCTACATTTTAGGGATCAAGGATCTCATCCACCTTACCTGTTCAGTTATGATGATAATTAGGGATGTAACGATGCACCACAAGAGAGTTAAAAATTGATTCACATGTGTAACGATTCAAATCGGTTTACATGTATAATGATTCAATATTCACTTTGAACAGCAGAGGGCACTGGCGTCACTACAGGGTTGCCAGGTTCGGAATTTTCCAGCCAAATTTATTTTTGTGAGAATACTTTCTTGATTTGTATTATTCATTTATGGGATTTGTTTTAAAATTTCATTTCAGTTTTTTATTTATTTATTTTTACATGAAAAGGGAAATGTGCAGCATTGTTTAGCATAGTTTGTACCTACCTCAAAAAAAAAGGACATTCATTATTTCAATAAATAAAAGATAAGCACAGATACAGTATTTTATTTTATTTTTTAAATAGAAATAATAAAAGGAAACTTTGTCATCATTTGTCTAGCACCTTAGACCAGTGTACACTGACTTACAGCATGAGAACAAGCTACATTTTAGGGATCAAGGATCTCATCCACCTTGCCTGTTCAACTATGATGATAATAATTAAAATTGTATGAAATGTCAATGCTCTTGGAAAACAGAGAATAGAAATATTGCCTATTGTTACGATCCAGTCTAGGGGAAATGTTGAGGGTAAAAGCTGCCAGTGACGGTGTCTCACAAGTATTGCATATGGAAAAACAAACCATGAATGATGTTGCCACCCCAGCCAACAGAGGTAGTAACTGCAGAGTGGCATCAAAACTAGGGCTGGCACCAATCCGATATTCTGTATCGGTCCGATATCGGCCCAAATCACTGGATGGGATATCGGAAGGAAAAAAACGTGTAATCCGATCTGATACTGTTGCTTAATGTAAATAACACTTAATGTAAATAAGGCCATTGTTTGTGTGTAAAGCAAATAACACACTAAGGTACGTTCCAACAGAGCGCCGTTTATTGCCAGCTCACTCTGCAACTGCCGTAACAAGGTGCATCTTGATGACATCATTAACACGTGCCACTGATCTACAACTCATCTGCAATAGCCATTCAGAAATTAAAACACACTGATCTACTTAAACTTTTAGCATTTTAAAAAATGATGTACTACTGCCACATCTAAACACACTGTTTAAACACAATAAAAATCACTTTATTAATGATAAATCGCTCACCTGAGATCTCTCACATCCTCAACCATTAATCCATTAGTGTTATAAAAATAAAACAAACTACACCGTTTCCCGTTTAGCCACAGATGTCCTCTTCAAAATCCAGCAGCAATTCTAATTGGTTCATCACGTTTGTTTGACATTCACATCTTCCAATTGTAGACACTTTGGATGACACACCATAAAGCGAGATGTGTCACATGAACAGCAGCTCAAACGTAAAAATAAAAACAGCAGTTTTTTATAAGTGTGATGTTGTAGGTTCTGTATTTATTCCTTTAGAATATTTGTTTCACAGTCTGAGCATTATTTAGATAGCTAGTTTAACCATGGTGCATTGAGACATGTATTATTACTGCTTAGTTGTTTGAGAGGAGAAATGACGGTATCGGATTGGTATCGGCAGATACTCAATTTGCAGTATCGGCATCGGTATCGGACATAAAAAAGTGGTATCGAGCCAGCCCTAATCAAAACCCTTATTGACCTTCTCTCTAACAGGCACTGCATATTGTGTCTGCGGGTGGACACCCTGCCAGGTCAATAGTATCGCCTGGGACTACTGGCGATGGTGGGCTAGCATCTTAGACCATTGTCCTTTTAAACTGTATGTTTTAATAAATAACATCTGTACAGCACATAACCTTTATTAAAAATGTATTTTAACTGTACACACACAGTTGTTTTGTAATTGTTTAATTGTTTCTTTGATTGGCTCCAGATGTGCAAAGCATAGCATAGTGTGGGTGAGAGGATATGGCTTTTGGACCGAGTGTGTGGTAAGAAGTGTAACACAAGTAAAGCTGTAATGCTGGATGACTCGGCTGTCATATGACTGCTTGCTCATTGTCTAAGCTTTTTACACCCGCTGCCAATGAAAGCTTTGCTCCCTCAGGCAAAGCACATGCCAGCATCGTTCTCTAAACTGGAGCAGTCTGAGGCAATTGACGTGTGAGTAAATCTCACTTTTTGATGCTGTAGTAGCATGTAAAGAGCAGGCTCCTGGGGATTGCCTCATTTGTTCCCCACATAAGAAATGCATACATTATTAATATAAAAAGAATCCCTAAGTCTTTGGTTTATGTTTGGTTTAAGATCAAAGAAGACGTAAATGGCCTATCTAAAAGCGCCTGAACGTACACAGGTCTCTAAGGGTATAGTTTCATACCTCCTCCAGTCATGTTATAGACACACCACCAACAGCCCTTTTTTCCTCCCTAAATGGTTTGAGACAATATTCAATTAGACAGTATTGTTGGAAGTAAAAAATGACGTGAGGCATCCAGGTGGCACAGCGGGATATTTGGCTGAAACACCAGCGCTGGGATTCTAAACCCTCCGGTTTACTTCTGTTAACTTCTGTGCAACTGCTGACCGCAATTCAGTGACAGAATCTTACAGAGAGCCCTACCACGTATGGAGTATCAAAATATGCCATCTGTATTCTATCTCAACCTGTGCCAAAGTCTCGAACAGTCAGAAGAGAAAAACAAACCAAAATTTAAACACACACAAAAAAAAAACATCCTGACCCAGACCAGTGCAAAGCTCAAATGCCAGCTTTGGTCATGTGTTAGTGCTAATAGCCTGGACAAATTACACATCTGTTTTGGTGATTCTGCTAAAAATACACTGCTGCCACTTTGTTCTGCAAATGTCTACTGGTGTTATAATCACTTGTAAGACATGAGGAGAAACTGTTGTGGAATGCAGAGTGCTGGTTAAGATAAAAATAAGTAAATAAATAAATAAAATAAAAATAATAAATAAATAAAAAAACAAATAAATAAAAAGAGGGACATTTGATGTGTTTTGTTCATGTTCAATAAATAAATTAATAAAATAAAAAATAATCAATAAATAAACAAATAAATTAAAAGAGGGATATTTGATGTGTTGTGTACATGTTCAATAAATAAATAAAATAGAAAAATATAAATAAATTAAATTAAATCATAATTAGTTGTAGATCATGAGTGGTAAAACATCATTACAGTGCGAATTTGAGACGAATCTGCATTTGTGTTTAATAACCGTCAAATCCACTCTGAAAGCGTCCACATGTATCTGAGTTTAGCTGGAATTTCCTCCTGTTTCACTTTGAAACTTGTGTTATAGCTCGATGTGCTGAGAAATTGTGAGAATCAGCTTTTCCGAGAATCTAAAACATTATCAATAAAAAAAAAGCAATTGACGTCGAGTTTCAAAGTACCACATACATATGTTTTATAGGTAGTCTGCTCAAAAAGAAATGCTAGAAAGACGCCAGATTGTGATATACACAAAGGAAAATCGGATGTGTATTTGGGAAAAGCTTCAGGATGGAAACTAAAGAGATAAAGAATAGAGACACCAAATCCAAGAGCCATAAAAATAACGGTCTGAACTGGTCATTATTATTTCATACAGATGCCTTTCGTTTGCTTGAAAGATTGAAGGCACAGCAGTGGGCCAAGACGGCGTATGTCAGAAGAAATCCCACAGACCACAGATGATTTAACTGGGAGACAAGAGTGTATGCAAAAACCACATGTGCAACAGCCAGCAGTAAACAGTAAATATGTGGTCAACTTGGCAGGACACTGCATTTTCTTTAGAGTGCACACACAATTTGCATCGAATAAAGAAAAGGCAGCCTCTATGGTTGGCTCTATGGTTTCTTTTTTCCCTTTTTGGTAAGAGGAAACACCCTTTTTTCATTTTGTGAGGGCTTGTTTTGGCTGTGCCTTTGGGCATTTTTTGCAAAACTGGCAGCTGAAATTGTTTTTGGGTGCACTGGTTAAATAAATGTCCTATTTAAACAACAATTGATTTTAAATGTCATATAAAATATACAAAATATAAAAAAGAATATCTTAAATGCTTATTTTGTCCAGTTATTTAACCTATATTAATCTTTACATTTTATCCCTATTTTTATCATTATTTTTTTATTATTATAATTTTGTGATTTTTAAAAATCTCATTATCTGATGAAGCAGTGCTGAAGACACTTTGGAGAAAGATGTGTCTACCCTCTAATGTCATGGCTGTTTTTGTGTGAATAATACTGTGTAAATTTCTCTTTTTATTTAGACATAACCTTTACTATCACTTCACTATGCAGGGTCTTCGCGTAGGCCCCGAGCAGATTATGGCTCATAATGAAATAGGTAAATGGCATCCTGAAATGATTTATTTGGACAAATATTAGAAAATTATTTCCAACTTTCCAAGGATGATTGGCATGATGAATATTTAGGCAGTTTGAGTTCAGAGCTGGTTTTACAATCTCAATGGCTATAGTGTCATTTTATTATTTTGTTTAAAGTTTTAAGGATTTAATACATCTGTTTAATACATCCAGATATGTTTCACTGATTCTTGAGCTTATTTTTATGTTCTGTATTTATTTATTTATTTATTATATCTATGTATTATTATAATTATTATTATAATAATAATTTTATAATTATTATTATTGTTGTTAATATTAATAATACTTTACTTATTTATTTATTTTAATTTTAATAGATAAATATGTTTATTATTTCTATTATTATTATTATTATTATTATTATTATTATTATTATTATTATTATCTTAATTACTATTGTTGTTATTATTAATAATACTTTATTTATTTATTTTATTTTATTTTTTATTTTAATAGACACATATTTATTATTATATCTATGTATTTTTATTATTATCATAATTATTATCATAGTAATTATTTTTATAATTATTGTTATTTATAATAATACCTTATTTATTTATTTGAATTTTAATAGATAAATATTTTTATTATTTCTACGTATTATTATCATTATTATTATCTTAATTACCATTATTATTGTTGTTATTAATAATAATACCTTTTTTTAAAATAGATACATATTTTATTATATCTATGTATTATTATCATAATTATTATCATAATTATTATTATTGTTGTTATTGTTATTTATAATAATACCTTATTTATTTATTCATTTCATGTTAATAGATTTTTATTATATCTATGTATTATAAATATCATTATTATCATTTATTATTATTATTATTATTATTATTATTATTATTATTGTTATTGTTATTATTATTATTATTGTTATTGTTATTATTATTATTATTATTATTAATACTTTATTTATTTTATTTTATTTATTTATTTTTATGTTGCCCATCACAGCCCTTTCAGACATGGAGACTAATTAGGGACCCTGCTGATGATGCACTTAACTGTCCCTCTGTGTCCGCATTCTTCTGGCCCTGTGGCAGTAGCTGTCCAGACACACACACACACACACATACACACACACACACACACACACACACACACACACACACAAATAAGCAAGAAACTGATTTTTGGTGGCCTCTGTAGAAGCCCTCACAGTGGTGCCAGCTTTGATGTCCATCCCTTGATCTCTTGCGCATGTGGTGTCATATCACCCTGTGATGTTCAGGATTAATTAGATGCAATGGCTATTTATCCGTTAAAATCATAATACTAATTTAGCCAGTGCTCTGTGGTGCCTCTGTGGGTGGTGGTGGTGGCAACATGTTTTATTTATTTATTTATTTTAGTCTCACACTTTAATACATTGTATACAATGTAAGATAGTTATCTGTCTGAACAGACAGACAGACATTGTACAGCGCCCCTGGAGCAGACAGGGTTAAGGACCTTGTTTAAAGATCCAACAGTGGCTGCATAGCAGAGGCTGGATATGAACCGACAATCTTCTGATTGCTAGCCCAAAGCTCTACCCACTAGGCTACCACTGCCCCACAGACAGACAGACAGTTTGCTAGATAATTTGTTAAGCAGGCAGGCAAATTGATAGATGTAGGTAGGTATTTGTATATTGCTTTTTTTACAACAGACATTGTCTCAAAGCAACTTAACAGCATCCAGGGCCAACAAACCAAAAACACCCCTCCCTGTTGAGCAAGCCGAGAGTGACAGTGGCAAGGAAAAACTTCCTTAAAATTTAGAGGTGACATGTCACCTCCCAAGACATATGCTGCTCATAATCACCCCTTTTTCCCTTTTTCTCCCACTTTAGCACATCCAATTTCTGCCCGTCAATCATCCTCTCACTAATGCTGGTCCCTGCTCCTGATTGGGGAGGACGAGGCTGCTCCACGCCCCCTCCGACACGTGCACAGCAATCAAACATCTTATCACCTACACTTGACGAGTGCAGTGCAGTACAGCACTGTGTACGGAGAGCCACACCCTCTACCGCACTCCTTTCCCATCTCCGTGCAGGTGCCACCAACCAGCCAGCAGAGGTCGTAATCGCACTAGTCTGAGAGAGAGTCCCCATTCGGCTTAATCCCGCCCCTTATCTGAACAACAGGCCGATGGTTGTTCATGTGGCCGCTCAGCCTCGATGTATTCGAGATCTCAGCTCTGGTGACATTTATTAAATTTATTTGACATTTCTATTTATGTGAACACAATTCTAACGTATTTAGAAAAAAAAAAAACGTAACAATTTTTATTATTTATAATTTATGATATTTCTTTTCAAAAAATAGTAATTTTTAAAATGATATTATAACGAGGTCTGTGGTAGCTGGTGAACGTGCCCCGGGTTCCCAGCGAAACAGACGTTACAGAGCTCAGCAAACAAAGGCCTCTTATACCAGGCCTCCCAATTAGTGCTGATCACACGCAGCTGTGGGGCTGACTATTTAAGCCAGCTCTACACAGCAGTGGGTGTCGCACCTTTGTTTGTTTTGTGGTCTCTTGTGGCAGCTCGTCCACACTGTTTTTAGTCATAGGTGGTAGCCCTGGTGGCGCTAGGCCATTCGGGTAAGTAAAACCGCAAGGTTTGAGGTAGTGAGGGTTTTCTTTCTGCCTCTTAGAAATAGTGTGGTGCGACGCCGCGCAGTCCTCGAACTGCTGTTTGTTTCAGCGCTAGCATTAGCTTAGCGGTCTCACTCAGTGCTCTATTAGCGCTGGTTATATCCTAGGCATCAGTGCCTTTAGTTAATCAGAACATTGGATTCTCCAACCGCTGGGTGGCGACTCCGGAAAGCAATCGGTAGTCACGCCAACATCCCCGGTTCGAATCCACACTCTCTACAGCTGCCCAGCTTTCGTGTAGTTGCTGGGTAGACTCCTTATCGCTGTCTCTTTAAACGCTAACTTTAGCTTTAGCGGCTTTCACTCAGCGCTGTTTTAGCGTTGGTAGTAATTCCGGCATCAGTGCCTTTAGTTAATCGGAACATTGGATTCTCCAACCGCTGGGTGGCAACTCCGGAAAGCAATCGGTAGTCACGCCAACATCCCCGGTTCGAATCCACACTCTACAGTTGCTTAACCTTTCTCATTTGTTTCTCTCTTGTTTCAGATCGGTGTTCTTCAGCTTCCGTCGGAGTTTCCGATTGGTTTTTGTTTTGTTTTATGTTAGCTGTTTACCTTTTCTGTTGTCCTTATTAAATAAATAAAATATCTTTCCATATAATTTTACTTCTGCATTTGTGTCCCTTTCTTCCCACGTGACAGAAAGGTGCGACCATACCATGGACGCAGCAGAAGTTCCACCCCTTGCGGACGTTCTACGTCATCAAGGGGTAGCGTTAGGCAGGCACGAGGTGGCCCTAAACGAGTTGGCGCAGCGGGTAGCTGCGCTCACCCTGCAGCCGCCAATTCTTAGGTCCGGTCCTGAACCCCCAGCCCACTCTCCTACCCACTCCGGAGGGTGTGGAAACCGCGACACCCCTATTTCGCCTCCCGAAAGGTATTCGGGAGAGGCTAAGAGGTGCCGTGGCTTCCTCCTCCAGTGTGCCCTTGCGTTCGAGCTGCAACCCTCTCGCTACCCCACGGAGCGATCGAAGGTTGCATACATAATATCCCTTTTGACTGGCCGAGCTTTAGAATGGGCTACCGCCCTCTGGGAGCAAAATGCTCCGGAATGCTCTTCGGAAAGCTCCTTTAAGGAAGCTATAAAGGAGACCTTTTTTCACCCTTCGGGTGGCCGTGAGGTAGGCCCTCGTCTACTCGAGCTTACCCAAGGTGCTCGGTCAGTAGCCGATTATGTAATCGAGTTTCGAACGCTCGCGGCTGAGTGCGGTTGGGACGAGGGGGCCCTTACTGCCATATTCCATCGTGGTTTGTCTGGTAAAGTGAAGGACGAGCTGGCCACCAGGGACCCTCCTACCACTCTTAAGGACTTCTATGTCCTGGCCACCGCCATAGACACCCGCCTTCGCCAGCGAGCCCGGGAACGGGGCACCTGTTCCCCGTTCACCCGCTCGCAGGTCTCTCCCAATTCTCCTCCGCCTGTCCTGGATCCTGAACCCATGCAGTTGGGGTCAGCTCGCGCTGGTGCCCCAACGGCTTCGGGTCCGCCTGCCCGACCCCGGCAGCCATTAAACTAGTAGGCCGCTCTCGAGCCAGGGACTCGGGAGTGAGCCGAACTACCATCCCTGTCCAAGGACTATTTCTGCAGGCCCGGTTGCTTTGGGGCCTGGGAGACACAGACCTTCGGGTCTGTGTGGATTCAGGCGCGGTGGAGAGTTTCATAGACATCAACCTGGTACACAGGCTGGGGATTGAGGTCCAACCGCTAACAACTCCAGTGTCGGTCCATGCTGTGGATGGCCGACCTGTAGCGGGCAGCCCGATAACCCACCAGACGCGACCTCTCACGTTGCGCCTGGAAAACCACGAGGAACGGATCACCTTTCTTGTGACTCACGTTCCTCACCTCCAGGTGGTTTTGGGGTATTCGTGGCTGCAAAGACACAACCCCCAGATCGACTGGGCCACCGGATCGATCTTTATCTGGGGAACGCAGTGTCGGGACTCGTGCTGCAAGGCGGCGCGAGCCCCGAGCCGTCCGAACCCAAGATGGCGATTCCGGATTTGGCAGCTGTTCCTCCTGTGTACCATGATTTACGGGAGGTTTTTAGCAAGTCCCGGGCGCAGGACTTGCCCCCCCACAGACCGTTCGATTGCGCCATCAACCTTTTGCCCGGCACTACTCCTCCTAGGGGGCGCCTTTTTTCGCTCTCCGGTCCAGAAAAGGTTGCTATGGAGGAGTATGTGCGTGAGGCGCTCAAACAGGGGTTCATCCGTCCTTCCTCCTCCCCAGCTGGGGCAGGGTTCTTTTTTGTGAACAAGAAGGACGGCACCCTGCGCCCCTGTATCGATTATCGCGGTCTGAATGCCGTTACGATCAAGGATCGGTACCCGCTGCCGCTGATGGCCACGGCTTTCGAAGCCCTTCAGCGAGCATCGGTTTTTTCAAAGCTCGATCTTCGCAGCGCGTACAATTTGATCCGGATCAGGCAGGGGGATGAGTGGAAGACTGCGTTCATTACGCCCACTGGCCACTATGAGTACTCGGTGATGCCATTTGGGTTAATGAATGCCCCCGCAGTCTTCCAGAGATTTATCAATGAGGTCTTGCGGGAGACTCTTGGTAAATTCGTCTATGTTTACTTAGACGATATTCTTATCTTTAGTCAGTCCATCGACGAGCATATAGGGCATGTCCGACGAGTTCTCCAGCTCTTGCTCGACAACCATCTGTTTGTCAAGCTGGAGAAGTCAGTCTTTCACTCCCCCACGGTCTCGTTTCTGGGGTTTGTAGTGTCCGAGGGCACCCTGCGCATGGACTCGGCTAAAGTATCTGCTGTGGAGAAGTGGCCAACTCCAAGTTCTTTACGCCAACTGCAAAGGTTTTTGGGCTTTGCAAACTTTTTTCGGCGTTTCATTAAGAACTTTAGCTCAGTCGCCGCTCCGTTAACGGACCTCACAGGCAAAGGTCCGTTCCAATGGACGGTGCAGGCCCAGCAAGCTTTCGACAAGCTAAAAACACTCTTGACAACTTCTCCCGTCTTGCAGTTGCCCGACCCAGAGGAACCCTTCGTTGTCGAAGTGGATGCATCCGAGGTCGGGGCTGGGGCAGTTTTGTCCCAAAGAGTGGGGCCGGGGAAGAAGCTACATCCATGTGCCTTCTTCTCGCACCGCCTGACTCCAGCCGAGCGGAACTACCCGGTTGGAGACAGGGAACTCTTGGCCATTAAGTTGGCGTTAGAGGAGTGGCGACACTGGCTCGAGGGGGCCAAACATCCTTTTCTTGTCTGGACGGATCACAAAAATCTGTCATTCATCCAGCAAGTCAAGAGGATGAACTCCCGTCAGGCCCGGTGGTCCTTATTTTTTGGAAGGTTCAATTTTACACTGTCTTATAGACCGGGGTCCAAAAACGTCAAACCGGACGCTCTGTCTAGACAGTGGGAACCGACCAGGCCGGAGACCGGACCTGATCCCGTGTTCCCCTCGACCCAGATAGCGGCCCCAGTCACATGGGGCATATCGAAGGTCATTCGGGATGCCCAACGGGCTGAACCCGACCCCGGTGGGGGACCTCCTGACAGACTGTACGTACCTTCATCCGTACGGCGTCAGGTCTTCGAGTGGGCTCATGCTTCCCCATTTGCGGCGCACCCAGGCGTGACTAAGTCCCTGGTCTTGCTGCGCCGAAGATTTTGGTGGCCGGGGATGGAGAATGAGGTACGTGACTTTGTCCGTGCCTGCTCTGTGTGTGCTCTTAACAAGAGTCCCAGAGAGCGCCCCAGGGGCCTTCTTCATCCGTTGCCAATACCGGCTAGACCGTGGTCCCACATTGCCCTGGACTTTGTGACAGGCTTGCCTAAGTCCAGAGGGTTCACGGCGGTATTGGTAATTGTCGACCGGTTTACCAAATCTTGCCTCTTTATCCCACTGCCCAAGCTACCATCCGCCATGGGCACTGCGCAGATCATTCTGAATCATGTGGTGAGAGCACATGGGGTCCCCTCAGACATTGTGTCAGATCGGGGCCCACAGTTTGTGAGCCAGTGCTGGCGGGCCTTTTGCCAACTTATTGGCGCGAAGGCCAGCTTATCCTCCGGTTACCACCCGGAGTCGAATGGGCAGTCGGAGAGGCTTATCCAGGATCTGAGCAAGATGCTCAGGTGCCTGACGGCAGGGAATCCGACCACGTGGTCGGATAAGCTGATGTGGGCAGAGTTTGCTCACAACACCCTGCATCATTCGGCGATCGGCATGTCACCGTTTGAAGCTCAGTTCGGGTACCCTCCTCCGCTCTTTCCTGAGCAGGAGCAGCAGGTAGCGGTCCCGTCTGTACAGCTTCATGTCCGCCGCTGCCGCGCCGCCTGGCGCAAAGC
The DNA here is from genome assembly GCF_030014385.1 of Trichomycterus rosablanca. Lineage (NCBI taxonomy): Eukaryota > Metazoa > Chordata > Actinopteri > Siluriformes > Trichomycteridae > Trichomycterus > Trichomycterus rosablanca. Next base: position 19,277,586 of record NC_086004.1, read on the forward strand.
TAGGCAGGCACTTGTGGCCACCCAGCGCTCTGTGAAGCGCAAAGCTGACCGCAGGCGGCAGCCGGCTCTTACCTTCCGGCCAGGCCAACGAGTACTTGTTTCAACAAGGGATCTTCCCGTTCGAGGTGTTCCACATAAGTTGGCACCCAAGTACATTGGCCCGTTCAAGGTGGTAAAGCGGATTAACCCGGTGACGTATAGGTTGGAGCTTCCTCCCCGCATGAAAGTGCATCCAACCTTCCATGTCTCCCATCTCCGACCATTTATGTGCGGGGGAGTTTTACCCCCTCCCCAACCTCCCGCCCCTCGTATCATCCAGGGTGCCCCTGCCTTCACGGTTCGCCGGTTACTTGACAGCAGGAAGGTTCAGGGTAGTACCCAATACTTGGTGGATTGGGAAGGTTACGGCCCTGAGGAACGTTCATGGGTACCGGCTCGTCAGATCCTGGACCCTGAACTGATCCGCGAGTTCCGACGGAACCGAGCTGCGGGTCTTGGGACCTCAGGAGCTGTCCCTAGAGGAGGGGGTTCTATAACGAGGTCTGTGGTAGCTGGTGAACGTGCCCCGGGTTCCCAGCGAAACAGACGTTACAGAGCTCAGCAAACAAAGGCCTCTTATACCAGGCCTCCCAATTAGTGCTGATCACCCGCAGCTGTGGGGCTGACTATTTAAGCCAGCTCTACACAGCAGTGGGTGTCGCACCTTTGTTTGTTTTGTGGTCTCTTGTGGCAGCTCGTCCACACTGTTTTTAGTCATAGGTGGTAGCCCTGGTGGCGCTAGGCCATTCGGGTAAGTAAAACCGCAAGGTTTGAGGTAGTGAGGGTTTTCTTTCTGCCTCTTAGAAATAGTGTGGTGCGACGCCGCGCAGTCCTCGAACTGCTGTTTGTTTCAGCGCTAGCATTAGCTTAGCGGTCTCACTCAGTGCTCTATTAGCGCTGGTTATATCCTAGGCATCAGTGCCTTTAGTTAATCAGAACATTGGATTCTCCAACCGCTGGGTGGCGACTCCGGAAAGCAATCGGTAGTCACGCCAACATCCCCGGTTCGAATCCACACTCTCTACAGCTGCCCAGCTTTCGTGTAGTTGCTGGGTAGACTCCTTATCGCTGTCTCTTTAAACGCTAACTTTAGCTTTAGCGGCTTTCACTCAGCGCTGTTTTAGCGTTGGTAGTAATTCCGGCATCAGTGCCTTTAGTTAATCGGAACATTGGATTCTCCAACCGCTGGGTGGCGACTCCGGAAAGCAATCGGTAGTCACGCCAACATCCCCGGTTCGAATCCACACTCTACAGTTGCTTAACCTTTCTCATTTGTTTCTCTCTTGTTTCAGATCGGTGTTCTTCAGCTTCCGTCGGAGTTTCCGATTGGTTTTTGTTTTGTTTTATGTTAGCTGTTTACCTTTTCTGTTGTCCTTATTAAATAAATAAAATATCTTTCCATATAATTTTACTTCTGCATTTGTGTCCCTTTCTTCCCACGTGACAGATATCACTATTTAAATATATAACAATAAGTGAAAAATTGTGACGTTATGGGCTACGAGCAACAACAGCAATTTTCTGTATTTAGATTCGCAAGCCTCTCTTTAAGCTACTACACTCTCTCTTAAGCCTATCATCTCCCAACACACACACACACACACACACGCCATGATGTCAACACTCCCTCATGCCAGGACTCTAGCTATCGAGCGTCCTTTTTTTTTTTTGAGGGGCCAGACTGAATCCAGCGTATTGTCCATCCTTATGTACAATGCCCCGGTGCTAGGCCTTTGCATTTTTTCCTTGGGCTGAATGCACTGTTCTCCGGCCCTATGCTGTGAATGCTATCGCTTTGCAGCAGCACACTGAATGCTCGCTTATACCCACACTCAGACATGCCGCTTCGGGGAACAACAACAAGACCAGTGATAGAAAGTGTACTGTTTTCCCATAGGCTCCCTGTGACAGGTCACGAGTGCACTTCTGGGCCTTATCAAAGAACAAACAATTTAGAAAAAACACAGAGGATTGTGAAACAAATTGATGAGCAGCGTTGTCATTTACTCTTTTCATTTGGAATAATCAGGCTTTTTCTATATTTCACATATCTCATATATATTTCACTCACCAAGGCCTGGCAACTGAAATTCAAAAGGTTCCAGAGCTGTTTGCTTTTCTTTATTTTCTTTATTTATTTTTTTAATTATGATTTTTTTTTTTCAATTAAATTAAATACAAAGGAATATTCTCCAAAAATATATTTCTCCAAATGTTTTTTTTTTCATTTCTTTTTTTTTTTATCTTACCAGATAATCCTAATCATATTTCTCTATGTATTTTTTCTGCAACTTTAATACTGTGCGTTAAAAATAGCTCCTATAGTATACAGTAGTAAAGTATAGTATAATTCCTTCCTTGTAATTTTAAGGAAATTTTTCCTTGCAACTGTCACTCACGACTTTCTCAACAGGGAGGGGTATTTTTGGTTTAGCGGTACTGGAAGCTGCAAAGTTGCTTTGAGACAGTGTCTACTGTACAAAGCACTATACAAATAAATTTGATTTTAAATATAGTAAAGAATAGTATAGTACAGTACAGTATAGTATAGAATTGTATAGTTTAGTGCAGTGTAATATAAAATAGTATAGTGTAGAATAATATAGTATAATACATTACAGTATTGTACAGTACAGTATAGTGTATTATAGTTTAGTGCAGTATAGTATAGTGTAGTATAGTTTAGTACAGTACAGTATAATATAGAATAATATAGTGTAGTAAAATATAGTATAATACATTACAGTATCGTACAGTACAGTATAGTGTATCATAGTGTAGTACAGTATAGTGTAGTACAATCTAGTATAGCACAGTATAACATAGTGTAGTAAAGTTTAGTACAGCACAGTATAGTATAGTGTATTATAGTTTAGTACAGTATAGTGTAGTGTATTATAGTTTAGTACAGTATAGTGTAGTGTATAATAGTTTTGCACAGTATAGTATAGTGTAGTCTAGTACATTACAGTATAGTATAGTGTATTATAGTTTAGTACAGTATAGTCTAGTGTAGTACAGGACAGTATAGTGTAGTGTAGTTCAGTACAGCACAGTATAGTGTAGTGTATTATAGTTTAGTACAGTGTAGTATAGCATAGTGTAGTACAGTTTAGTGCATTATAGCATAGTACAGTACAGTAGAACATAGTACAGTATAGTGTAGAATAGTTTAGTACAGTACAGTACAGTGTAGTTTAATACAGTATAGCATGGTGGAGTAAAGTTTAGTACATTACAGTACATTATAGTTAAGTATAGTATAGTACAGTACAGTACAGTACAGTACAGTATAATATAGTATAGTGTACGTAGAATAGTCTTGTATAGTATATAGCATTATAGTACAGCACACTACAGTATAGAACAACTACAATTCCGGCAAAAAAAATAAATAAAAAAAATAATGATGATGATAATAATAATAATAATAATAATAATAATAATAATAATAATAATAATAATAATAATTAACATTTTAATTTATTTAGATTCATTTAAACCTGATTAAGAAAGAACCTTGTATATGTTTTAAATGATCTCATTATCAGTTTATTATTATTGTTCCAAAGGCAAACACAGTAATGATATTGTGGTTCCTTCTGACAGCCCTTATACACTCACACACACATGCTCACTGCTGGAGGGCACTATCACTGTACATTGCCACCTACTGGAATGTAAATGCCCTGCATCTCTCTAACTGTTACATGTCCTGTCACAGATCATGTAAGATTATATCAGATTTTATTTCTCACTGCGCATGTACACAATCAACGAAGTTGTTTTGGGATCTTTAATGAATTTGAATGTTTTCTAAACCTTAAGTTTACAATCAGCTACAGTGAGAATAAATGAAGCCTTTGTGTGGGTGGGTGTGTGTGTGTGTGTGCATATGTTTTAATAAGAAATAATAATTATGAACTACAATAACCTAGTTGGGATATTAACATTCTCTGATGAGAATTAGACATTTGATTTAGAACAAAATCCTTTAAAAATAAGTTTTTGATGGGTACAACTATTAAAAATAATAAAATAATATAGACAGTCTGTCTATGCAGTCTCATTTTAGTATACAAATCATGTGACAAACCTCATTTATAACTCACATGTTTACATTTAGCAGACAGTAAACATTGTATTAGTGGCATTGAAGTTATAGGGAATGCGGTGGCTGTGTTATCATTATTTTCAAGAAAATGTATATTTCCTCCCACACACACCTTCCATCAAAGTATTATTTTTAATAAAGTACCATATTTTGGAACGTCTGACTATTTTCCAAGTATAACATCAAAACGAGATCAATAATATACAATAATACACATATTTTAAGAAACAAATCAAGCACAATGAGCTGCCTTAATTAAAAGTTTGGTGCCAATCCGTACATCCCTGTGGAGAGGGACAGAACAATGCTCCTTGGGCAATAAAAGCCCAGGCTGGTTCTTTGTGACTGGGGGACCTAGAGAGCTGATCATATTCAAAGTGTGGCACTGAGCACAACCTAAACTTTAAATTTCCTCTTAATTCATCCCTTCTTTGCTTATTAAAATGTTATAATGTGTCTTGATGAGGCTGTAAGAGAAATAGCAATTGTGGGATTAGTTGCTACTAAATTCTATGTATATGTCAATACAGTTTAGCAAATTTAATGTACAGTATATTAATTATATTATATAGTTAGAGGAATTACAATAATTTTTTTATTATTATTATTTATAGTTTGTATCCCAAAATGTTAAAAATAATAAAATATTTTAAATCTGTGCCTACTATCTATGAAATAAGCTTTCTTGTTTTTTAAACATCTATTATATACGCTTACATCATTAATATAATCACTGAAATTGTGTACTTTACATTTACTTTAATATTTACTTAGATTTGCTACTTTTTAGATTTTTTTAATGGATCCAATAACACTGGTGCTTTTCATCATTGACACGTGTCCTTGTTTAATTCAGTTACTGTATTTTAAGGCAATTCATGTTTGATTAAAATGATTTTTATTTAACAGTTAGTATGTGGTATGAATTTGTGCCAATCAATCCGATGATAACAATGGTTAACATAAGTACACAGTATACATTTAGTCAAAAATTGCTTAACTCCAGTAAAAACAAAAAGATTATTTAAAATTAGAAGGACATTTAAGGTAAACCATTATTTATCATATTGTATGCCTATTATACAGTACATGACATAGAAACAATATACCAAGAGCCATAATATACTGCTCTTCCCTATATGCTTTGAACCCTAATGTAACATAGACAATTTTCTTTATATACGACATCTGTCTACTACATGGATGCATTTATTAATTGTCTATCGATCTATCTATCTATCTGTCTGTCTGTCTGTCTGTCTGTCTGTCTGTCTGTCTGTCTGTCTATTTACCTACCTACCTATCTATCTATCTATCTATCTAGCAATCTATCTATCAAATTGTATATATATATACTGTATATATTTGCATTATACAAGGGCATGGGTGTCTATCTATTTATCTGTCTGTCTGTCTGTCTGCCTGTCTACAGTATCTATATCTACATATAGTAGTATATACAGTGTATCACAAAAGTGAGTACACCCCTCACATTTCTGCAGATATTTAAGTATATCTTTTCATGGGACAACACTGACAAAATGACACTTTGACACAATGAAAAGTAGTCTGTGTGCAGCTTATATAACAGTGTAAATTTATTCTTCCCTCAAAATAACTCAATATACAGCTATTAATGTCTAAACCACCGGCAACAAAAGTGAGTACACCCCTAAGAGACTACACCCCTAAATGTCTAAATTGAGCACTGCTTGTCATTTTCCCTCCAAAATGTCATGTGACCTAGTGTTACTAGGTCTCAGGTGTGCATAGGGAGCAGGTGTGTTCAATTTAGTAGTACAGCTCTCACACTCTCTCATACTGGTCACTGAAAGTTCCAACATGGCACCTCATGGCAAAGAACTCTCTGAGGATCTTAAAAGACGAATTGTTGCGCTACATGAAGATGGCCAAGGCTACAAGAAGATTGCCAACACCCTGAAACTGAGCTGCAGCACAGTGGCCAAGATCATCCAGCGTTTTAAAAGAGCAGGGTCCACTCAGAACAGACCTCGCGTTGGTCGTCCAAAGAAGCTGAGTGCACGTGCTCAGCGTCACATCCAACTGCTGTCTTTGAAAGATAGGCGCAGGAGTGCTGTCAGCATTGCTGCAGAGATTGAAAAGGTGGGGGGTCAGCCTGTCAGTGCTCAGACCATACGCCGCACACTACATCAAATTGGTCTGCATGGCTGTCACCCCAGAAGGAAGCCTCTTCTGAAGTCTCTACACAAGAAAGCCCGCAAACAGTTTGCTGAAGACATGTCAACAAAGGACATGGATTACTGGAACCATGTCCTATGGTCTGATGAGACCAAGATTAATTTGTTTGGTTCAGGTGGTCTCAAGCATGTGTGGCGGCAATCAGGTGAGGAGTACAAAGATGAGTGTGTCATGCCTACAGTCAAGCATGGTGGTGGGAATGCCATGGTCTGGGGCTGCATGAGTGCAGCAGGTGTTGGGGAGTTACATTTCATTGAGGGACACATGAACTCCAATATGTACTGTGAAATACTGAGCAGAGCATGATCCCCTCCCTCCGGAAACTGGGTTGCAGGGCAGTGTTCCAGCATGATAATGACCCCAAACACACCTCTAAGACGACCACTGCTTTATTGAAGAGGCTGAGGGTAAAGGTGATGGACTGGCCAAGCATGTCTCCAGACCTAAACCCAATAGAACATCTTTGGGGCATCCTCAAGCGGAAGGTGAAGGAGCGCAAAGTCTCGAATATCCGCCAGCTCCGTGATGTCGTCATGGAGGAGTGGAAAAGCATTCCAGTGGCAACCTGTGAAGCTCTGGTAAACTCCATGCCCAGGAGAGTTAAGGCAGTTCTGGGAAATAATGGTGGCCACACAAAATATTGACACTTCAGGAACTTTCACTAAGGGGTGTACTCACTTTTGTTGCCGGTGGTTTAGACATTAATGGCTGTATATTGAGTTATTTTGAGGGAAGAATAAATTTACACTGTTATATAAGCTGCACACAGACTACTTTTCATTGTGTCAAAGTGTCATTTTGTCAGTGTTGTCCCATGAAAAGATATACTTAAATATCTGCAGAAATGTGAGGGGTGTACTTACTTTTGTGATACACTGTATATATATATATATATATATATATATATATATAATTATTATTTTTTATTTTTTTATTTTTTTTTGCATTGAACGATTTGCATTAAACAAGGGCGTGGGTGTCTATTTAAAAAATCTAAAAAGTAGCAAAAAATCTGTAAATACTTTTAAAAAATATTAACGTATACACACAAAAACATATTTTAATACACATTGATAAAATACACATTCAGGGGTGTAGACCTGTATTGGTTAACAATTTACATTAAACAAGGACGTGGGTGTTCATTTAAAAAATCTAAAAAGTAGCAAATATCTGTAAATGCTGTAAAAAAAAATTTTTAAGTATACATACAAACACACATTCATACACACATATTGTATTTTAATACACATTAATAAAATACATATTCAGGGCTGTAGACCTGATTGACTTATTTCCATATTTGACACCAGTACTATATTTGCAATTATATTTGCATAAATTCACAACTATTGTAAATAAATGATTTTTTACTAACCAGCACCCTGTCCTGCTTTATTTAAGCTGTCTACACATTTGCATTGCATTGAAATATTTGGCATAATTGGACAGCTTAAACATATGTGTGATCCATTATGTCAGTATCAGCTAATTAATGCGTCCAACACAAACCTTATTTTTTTAACCTAAATAGACATTATACAGCAAGACATCTATAGGATTTTTCTTTTTGCTGAATATAGAGAACATATTTGTAACACTTGCCTCCTTGTCTGCCTCTTTGAGTGAGGAGGCGTGAATCTAGTGCAAGATGGAGCAGGGGAGAAGGATGTTGGCACCAGTGCTGGAGATGAACGCAAAAGATGAATATCTAAGTGCGAGTGTGTGTCTGCGCCCTTCTCTCAATCTGACACACAGGGCAATTCTAATTACTCATGCGGTGGCAGCTTAAGAAAGAGCCTGTCCCCCACGCACACTTACAGAAATGCTGTTTGTTATTTCCAGTCGGTTTCATTTTTAATATCTGTGGTAACGTTGCTGCATTTCTGATTTCTCTCCCCAGACCCAGGAGGAGATCATTTATATAAAGCATAAAGCATATATAATGACAACACTGGGCGCAGGAACAACCTCTGAAAAAGCCTTGAAACTAAATAATCCCCCCAAAAAATCCTACCAACCCAGAGATTTGCTATTAAGAAAAAAATAACACGTTACAAGACAATTGGTTAAAAGAAAATTTAGGTAAAATTGCCTAATTTGCTCTGCACTGTGGGAGGATTAATTTTTCCACTTGTGAAATATACAGTACGTTATTTTGGTTTATTTATTTATTTATTTTGTACATTTTTTGTAAATGTTAATAAATAATTGTAATAAATTAATATTTATTTTAAGCTATTTAAGTAATACTTCCTACTAATACTATTTTTTTAATGGCTCCTTCATTATTGGCCATCATTTTTTATTTCAACTCTTTTGAGCATATTCGTCTTGTCCAATGATTTTTTTTTCCCATAATGTGTTGAAAATGAGAGAGCTTTAGTTTGGTTATATGGAGTAAGATGTTAGGTTTGATTTGGCTTGAGGGTCCATTTGCACTACTCTACAATTTATAGTAGTAATTGAGAAAATACATTTTATTAAAATAACAATTTAGGGGTGGCAAGGTGGCTCGGTGAGTAGCACTGTCGCCTCACAGCAAGAGGGGCCTGGGTTTGATTCTTCTTGTGTCTGTGTGGGTTTCCTCTGGAGCTCTGGTTTCCTCCCACAGTCCAAAGACATGCAGTCATGTTTTACACTTTGGTTACATTCATGACAGGACAGGTCACTACACAAGATTTATCATTTCACAAGTCATGGACAATTTTGTATCTCCAATTCACCTCACTTGCATGTCTTTGGACTGTAGGAGGAAACCCACGCGGACACGGGGAGAACATGCAAACTCCACACAGAAAGGACTCGCACTGCCTCACCTGGGAATCAAACCCAGGACCTTTTTGCTGTGAGGCGACACTGCTACCCACTTAGCCACCGTGCCGCCCGTGTGTCTGTTTGCCCTGTGATGGACTGCCAACCTGCCCAGGGTATTTCCCACCTTTCGCCCAGTGGACTGACCCTGACCTGAATGAATAAATAACCAATGTAGATTATATGTAATCAAAATGCATTAACATAATTCTTACCAGGGTTTTTAGGGGTTAATCAGACATTAATTAATTTGCACTATTTCTCCATTTTAAAACTCTCTTCACACCTTTTTTTTCTCTTCTGCCTTTTAACATTTCCCCAAGGATTCGTTGGTCATTAATGATAATTGGTTGTCATGTTAATTCACGTTTTGTCAAATCGGTGGCAACGTGTGGCATTATGAGTTCTGCTGAGCTCTTTAGATTTTTCAAGTGAGCCTGGCATATTCCTAAGGTGAGGTTTACATACTCACCCCTCATGGCTGCTCTGTGTTCTGTCTGCCCGAAGGTTGTTTTCCATAGTCATATTAATGAGAAAACATCACCTGCACTACTCAACACTCATGCAATACTGCGTGTGCGTGTATGTGTGTGTGTCTTTGCCCTATACCTGCACTAATCTTACAGCCTTGATCATGGTACAGTAAATAACACCCCAAGGCCTCTATTGATCAGCCCTGAATATGTTTTTTTGTTTTTTTACTACATGTGCTTAGTTTTTACCCTTTTTATTTTGTCTAAAACACAAAAGTATTTATTTCAAAGTAAAACACTTTGTGAGCTTAGTGGCCAAAGCGAGGTAAGTGTGTGTGTGTGTGTGTGTGTGTGTGGCACTGCAGTTGACAGTCGTGGGTCAATATGGGCCGTGCTGCTAGTCTGGCCCCAGCGGTATTCCTCACACACAGATGAGATTGTAGCAGTGGGTTACACACTTCAATCTCTGCGAACGCAGCACGGCTTCATTATTTATAGAGCTCGACAACAGAGTGAAGCGAAATAAATAAATAAATAAAACGAGGAGTCAATCGTGTTTCTGTGTCTGTTTTTTTTTTTTTGCTGGAGATAGAAGATCCCTCTGCAGGGAGAACCTCTAAAGATGAATGGTTAGTATTGATATTAAATTGATGCAGTCATTTTGGAGCTGTCCGTCACCCACAAACTGTCAGTCATGTTCGAGCTGCTAGTCATTTTGTTTCTGTAACTGTCTGTAATTTGGCACTACATGTGTTTACAGTTCATACCACACACTGCTAAAAAAATTATAATTATTTAATCAGTGCAGAAAAAAGGCTGCAGAAAAAAAGGACATTATTCTGTTATATTATATTATACTTTTATACTATGGTGGTACCTTGTAACTCGACGCCCTTCATTAAGAAATTTGTACCCTTAAACTTGACGTGTGTACGAGTGTTCCTAAAGTCATTAAACGTCATCAAAGTGCGAATATGAGACAAATCTGCATTTGTGTGAAATAACCGTCAAATCCACTTTGAAAGCTCCACATGTATCTGTGTTCAGCTGAATTCACCTGTTTCACTTTGAAACTTGTGTTATAGCTCGGGGTGCTGAGAAATTGTGAGAATCAGCTTTTCCGATAAACATAAAATATATAAATAAATAAATATATTTTTATAAAAATAAAGCTTAATGTGACTTAATGTATTTTAAAAAATGACATAGGAACCTGTCTTAATTATTACTGCTCATAAGTTCTCTCCACTAATGAAATTTCTCGCTTGTTTGACAACAGTAAGTAATTGTAGAACCACAAAGTGCTTATATGGTAAGTGGAGCTGATCAAATGGACAGTGAGTGTAGAAACAAGGAGGTCGTTTTAATGTTACGGTTGATCGGTGTAAATTGAGGCTTTCTTGACCAACATCAGTGCCCAGCCACACAAATGCTCTTTAGACAGAATGGGCACAAATTTCCACAGTCTTGTGAAAAGGCTTCTTAGAAAAGTGGCTGTTGTTATAGCTGGAAAGATCACACAGAGGTCACTGTATTTTAATACCATATGTTTTTGAAACAAATGTCTTGCAAGCCCATGATCAGGTGTCCAAATACTGTTGGCCATATAGTGTATCTAATATTATTAGAAGCTTTTATTTAAAGCAATTTATTCATTATTATTATTATTATTATTATTATTATTATTATTATTATTATTATTATTATTATTGTTATTATTGCTATTATTATTGTTATTATTATTATTAATATTGCTATTATTATTATTATTATTATTAACTATTATTATTGTTGTTTTGTTGTTGTTGTTATTATTATCATTATTATTATTGTTGTTATTATTATCATAATTATTGTTATTGTCATTATTATTATTATTATTATTATTATTATTATTAATATTATTATTGGAATTGGTCCAATTTGTAAACCTACCAGTATTGTCTGTGTGCCCAAACAAACACCCTCGCCATCCTGCCGCACATCCTCCTCTCATGTTTCAGGCCATGCACCCCCCTGCTAGGAGCGATCAAAATACGGAAGCAGAGTTTCAGAAGAGCCAAGCCTCAGATCTTTACCCCGACTGTGAAGGCATGTAAACGAGTGACCCCCGATAAAAAGGGGTCACGAATATCTAAAACAGTCAAATGAGGAGCCATCACACCTCCCTCTGTCTTTGATTTGTGTCTCAGTACTGAATCCATCACTGGAACAGTTCAGGTAGGTTTTATATTCACAAACTGTCTGCCCTTAACATCAGTCTGGAAAACCCAGAGGAGTTAGAATCAGCGAACCTCAACAAAAGGCTGCTAATCGAGACCAAATGTACGACCCCGTGTTTATGAGGTGGCTGAGAAATAAAACTCATAATAAAAAAAGCTGAAAGGCTTGTAAAGTTCTAATAAAGAGAGGACATTCACAGTCCATTCTAATCCTGGAATAAAGTACATTTTGTCGTCTTTAGATTTACTATCCTCCACCTTCCAAATAAAAAAATAAATATTGTTAAATACTTAATTTACTCTTCAAAATGTATCCAGTCCTGTATTCTGTTAGAAGACCAGAAGAGTAGAATGTACAATACATTAATGGTCTATCTGGAAACCTACTGAGCTCTCTACATAGATGCATTTTACATCATCCTACACATTCTCCAGGGCGGAAGGTGTCTAGATGCCTTAAAATGCTGGCTGCCTACTGAGGTGCCTTATTCACTCACTCACTCACTCACTCACTTTCTTAACCGCTTATCCAATTAGGGTCGCGGGGGTGCTGGAGCCTATCCCAGCTTTTCAATAGGCACAAGACAGGCAGTAACACCCTGAACGGGGTGCCAGTCTATTGCAGGGCAGACACACAAACACACACCCATTCACCTATAGGGCAATTCAGTGTCTCTAATTAACCTGACTGCATGTTTTTGGACTGTGGAAGGAAACCGCAGACATGGGAAGAACATGCAAACTCCGCACATTAAGGACTCGAACCGCCCCACCTAGGGATCGAACCCAGGACCCTCTTGCTGTGAAGCAACAGTGCTACCCACTGGGTCGCCCAGGTGCCTTATTTCTAAGTGATAATCTGACTGAATTACGAAGGAGCATCTGATGCTTCCTTAGCGGTGAAGGCAATCCCCGCATTCAGTGCGGCACAACTTTTCTCACAAAAAAGAACAAATATGGTGGACGTATACATGTAATTTATTTACAAACTCGGGCTTGTCAGTGGCAATTTAACTCTTTCTGTTACACACAGGGAGATGTAAGGCAATTGTAGCCTAGGGGATGGGGTTCTGAACTAGTAGGTTGAAGGTTCCTGGTTCAAGCCCAACCACTACCAGGTTGCCACTGTTGGGCCCTTAAGCTAAGATAAAAAAAAAAACCCTCAGTGGTTAAGATACTGGACTAGTAATCTTAAGGTTGCCAGTTCAAGCCTCACCACCTCCACTGTTGGGTCCCTGAGCAAGGTCCTTAACCCTCAATTGCCCAAAACTGTATTCAGTCATAATTGTCACTAAATTGTCACATAAAAGTCACTTTGGATGAACGCATCTACAAAATGCTGAAAATGTAAATGAGAAATGCATGGACGTCCCTGGAAAAGATGACATCTTGAAGGCAGCACATCTCAATGTACTTTTCTGCATTGACGCTGCCATCACAGAAATGTAAATTACCTTTGCCAAGGGCACTGACACAGCCCCATACCATGACAGACCCTGGCTTTTGGACTAGTTGCTGATAACAGTCTGGATGGTGCTTTTCGTCTTTTTCCAAATAAGACCTGGAATGCTGATTCATCTGGCCACAATACATGTTTCCACTGTGTGATGGTCCATCCTAGATTCTTCCGAGCCCAGAGAAGTCGACGTTGCTTCTAGACATGGTTAACATAAGGCTTTTTTTTGCACAGTTTTAAGTGGCATTTGTGCATGTGACTCTGTATTGTAGTGCTTGACAAAGTAATCCCTTGCCCATGTGGTTATATCAGCTATTGTTGAGTGGTGGTTCTTGATGCAGTGGCGTCTGAGGGGTCAAAATTCACGAGCATTCAGCTTAAGCTTGCGCCCTTGGCCTTTACGCACTAAAATTCCTCCCGATTTCTTAAATCGTTTAATGATATTATGCACTGTAGAGGGAGAAATATGCAAATCCCTTCCAATCTTTCTTTGAGGTTCATTGTTTTTAAACATTTCAATCATTTTCTCACACATTTGTTGACAGACTGGAGATCCTCTGATCATCTTTGCCCTAAATTGTCCTCGTCCCAACTTTTTTTTGGAATGTGTTGCAGGTCTGAAATGAAGGAATGGAGGTATATTAACAAATGAAGTTGAGCAGACAAAACATGAAATATATTAGGTTCAAACTGTCTGCAATCAAATAAAAGTCAAAGTGAATGTAAGGAACACTGCATTTTTATTTTATTTATATTTTCTATACTATACCAACTTTTTCTGATTTCGGGTTGTACTTAAATAATACTTTTTCTAAAAACTCTGCTAATAAAGGACAGCACTTGAGTGTGGCTAAAATATTATTTAGATAATCATGCCTGTCTGTCCCTCTTGGACTTAAAAGCACAAAAGCCCCTTTTCTAGTTCCGAACTGCCCTGCTGAGTTGGAAAAAAAGCCCAGGCAGTTTAAACGTCATGATTAAATTAGTGAAACAGGAGCTGGACTAGCTGTGCTGCCTGGGGCACACCTTTGCCACACACCCCAGCCAGGCTAAAGAATCTCTTCATTCTACCCCCAAACCCTATTTCCGTTGGAAAATGCACTGGAACTCACTGAATGAATAACATATTTTTTATTATTGTGCCTGTAGCCAGCTGGAAATGGCTGTTAAGATTAGATTCAATATTTAACATCCTGGGGCACTTCTGCTGCCAGCGCGAAAGAACACCCACCATCATACAGGCAGAGAACATTTACAAACCCCGTCTCTTGTTTAGGCGTTTTACTCTGCCGACGTATTCAGATCCCAGAAATGACATTTTTAGATAGCTTTAATGGCTGTGGCTTTATCGTTCTCTACCCGAGACCTATGTTTATTCAAAGCTCAATTACAGAAAGGCTCAGCCGGCAGGCCTTTAATTGATTGCTTTAATTGATTGGTCGGAGGTAACCATGACTGAAAAGCAGTTTATCTTAATCAGTTGAGAGGAAACATAAAGTGGGGCTTGATTTCCTCCAGCTGATCACCCCTGCATGGGCTTCTGGGGGAGTGAGAGTGAGAAAGGTAGTAAAAGATACTAGTGAACTCCTTTGAATGGCTAATTCCATGTTCCGTGTCAACTTCAGTACCTTTTCTTTTTTTTTCCAAAGACATACTAGTACTATTACTACTAATAATAATAATAATATAATATACTGTAATAATAACAAAATAATAATGATAATAATAATAATAATAATAACAAAATAATAATGATAATTATAATAATAATAACAATAATAACAATAATAATAACAATAATAATTATAATAACAAAAATAGCAATAACAATAATAATAAAGACAATAATAATAACAAAAATAACAACAATAATAATAATAATAATAACAAAAATAACAATAACAATAATGATAAAAACAATAATGATAATAACAGCAAAATAACAATAATAATAATAACAAAAATAACAATAATAATTATAGTGACAATAACAACAACAACAATAATAATAAGAAGAATAACAAATAATAATAATAATAAAAATAACAATAATAACTATAGTAATAATAACAATAATAACAAAAATTACAACAACATTAATAATAATAATAATGACAATAATAATCATAATAATAACAACAACAACAAAACAACAACAATAATAATAACAAAAATAACAATAATAACAACAATTATAATAATAATAACAATAATAATAAGAACGACAATAATAATAACAACAACAACAATAATAATAATAATAATAATAATAATGTATATTTGTACCCCAAGTGTAAAAACTGCATTCTTCACAATGTAAATTACTAAATTTAAATTACAATACTAAATACTAATACTTCCTCTCATATTAAACAATAATTAATGCAAGCACTTACCTGCAGCCTGTTATAATCTTAAACAAAATGTTTTCCCAAGTTACAAATTGCATGATACAAAATCTGTCAAAATACTAATGACGGGCACTCAGGTGGCACAGCAGTAAAAACACGCTAGCACACGTAAGTTTGAATTTTAGTAAATGTTTGTTTTATAGAGAAGCATGTAGCTTAGAGTGTTTAGCACTCTGTACACTGTATTTGCCTAATGCCAACAGAGTGGAAGCTCTCACCAGTTTACATAAATATGGGTAAGTTTGGGCATCTGTTTTAACCTAATTAACCACCCAAATGATGCTTTAGTGTAATTATGATTTGCTTTAGATATTTCACCTGAAATAAAATTGGTCACACTAGTTTGAGGCTCAGCTGAATCCAAGCGTTTGCAGAACTCAGACTATTTTTACCTAAAAATAACACAGTGTAGTTACATATATGTACCTACATATATGAGGTGAATAACACTGATTATTTCTTCATCACGGCACCTGTTCGTGGGTGAGATATAATACGCAGCAAGAATATTTTATCCTCAAAGTTGATGTGCAGTAAAAATGGGCAACCGTAAGGACTTGAGCGAATTTGACAAGGGCCAAATTGTGATGGCCAGACGACTGGGTCAGACTGACTGGGTCAGAGCATCTCCAAAACTGCAGCTCTTGTGGGGTGTTCCTGGTCTGCAGTGGTCAGTATCTATCAAAAGTGGTCCAATGAAGGAACAGTGGTAAACCAGTGACTAGGTCATGGGCGGCCAAGGCTCATTGATGTATGGGGCTGCATAGCTGCAGACCAGTCTGGGTGCCCATGCTGACCCCTGTCCACTGCCGAAAGCACCAACAATGGGCACGTGAGCATTGAAACTGGACCACGGAGCAATGGAAGAAGGTGGTCTGGTCTTAGGCCAGTTTTGATGTATGTTCAACTCACATTTCAATTAAATAAAAAAAGGATAACATTATTTTAGTTTTATCTTGTTTAACGTTGCAACTTGGATCCTTCGCACAGCAATGGAAATAAGTTGGAACACTGCCTTGACAAGGTGCCTGCCCAACATGGTAAACACACACACACACACACACACACACCCATTTACTTAGCAATTAAAAGATTAGCCAGTGTACTTTCTACATGCTTTTTAATATGAGGGAGAAAAAATAAATACCCAGTGAAAACACAAATAATGACAAAAATGTGAGCAGGCAAGGATTGTACCTAGCTTCTCAGGACCATAGATCTGTACAGCACCCACACCACAAGCTGTGCATAATTATCATTTGAATTGCTTACTCTAGCGTTTACTTTCACAGATTACTATTACATAAGTATCTCTACTACTTCAGAGCCTGTTGGGTAGAAACATGAACCATGCTTTTAGGTTGTGTGGATTTTACACAGGATTGGAAAATAAATGATAGATGATCACATTGCTGAACGCAACACCATTAACACCTACACTTTACATAAAACTGTCTACCTCACACATATTTGCACATTTATATACTTATTAAGACTCTGTGTAGTTATTTATTATTATTATTATTATTATTATTATTATTATTATTATTATTATTATTATTATTATTATTATACATACCTAGTATTCCAATTATTATTATTATTATTATTATTATTATTATTATTATACATACCTAGTATTCCAATTATTATTATTATTATTATTATTATTATTATTATGATTATTATTATTATTATTATACATACCTAGTATTCCAATTATTATTATGATTATGATTATTATTATTATTATTATTATTATTATTATACATACCCAGTATTTCCATTGTTGTTGTTATTATTTTTATTATTATTAATTATTATTATTATTATTATTATTATTATTATTATTATTATTATTATTATGTATATATTACTATCTATCTACCTACCTACCTACCTACCTACCTACCTACCTACCTACCTACCTACCTACCTACCTACCTATCTATCTATCTATCTATCTATCTATCTATCTATCTATCTATCTATCTACCTATCTATCTTACTGGTGGTAATTACCTAGTGCAGTGCTCAGTGCTAGCACAACACAGAAAACACAGACAGATTATGAGCTTTGTGTTAGATCTCTGCCTGGAGGCTTATTGTTAACAGTTTGCACTGGTAAAGCTTCTCTAAGCCTTCTCTAAGCATGTTTAACACATGCTGGCAAAGACGGGTGTTGGGGTGTATACTGTTACACTAAAGGCTGTTGAAGAAGACTGTGAGAGTGAATTACACACCTGGGCATTGTACGGCCCGCAGGCCACGTCCAGCCCTTTGGCTGTCCCAATTAAAAATCAGACGTAAATGAGAGTACGTCTAACAAGACATGAACTTCTAACTATGTATTTACTGTCAGATGTAAAGTTATATACTGTTAGATATAAAGCTGTTTCAGGATCACAATTTAAATCTAGGGTTTAAATCGCCATTACGTTACTATACACACAGAGAAATACAAGAACTTAAACAATGCAGAGCGCTCACATCTGAAAATGTTATAGCTAAACTGCAAAAGCAACAAGGCACTTTTTACATATCCAGAACTGGAGCAGTCAAACCCAGCTTTGGGATATCCAATTGCATTTCAGGGACGGGGGCAATTTAGGGCTAGTAATGAGGAGAAAAAACTAATGATGCGATGTCAACAACTGATTGTAATCATGGTTTGGTACAAAAGCAGCATCCAGAAAAGGCTGAGTCTTTGATAAGCAAAGATGATCAGATGATCTCCAGTTTGTCAAGAAATGATTGAAATGTCTAAAAACAATGTACCTCAAAGACAGATTGGAAGGGATTTGCATGTCTCCCTCTACAGTGCATAATATCACTAAACAATTCAAGGAATCTGGAGAGATTTTAGTGCGTGCAGGACAAGGGCGCAAACTTAAGCTGAATGCCAGTGATCTTCGATCCCTCAGACGGCACTGCATCAAGAACCGCTGATATAACCACATGGGTGAGGGATTACTTTGACAAACCTTTGTCAAGCACTACAATACAGAGTTACTGTACATGCACAAGTGCCACTTAAACCTTCACTGTGCAAAACAGAAGCCTTATGTTAACCATGTCCAGAAGCGGCGTCGACTTCTCTGGGCTCAGAGGCATCTAGGATGGACCATTACACAGTAGAAATGTGTATTGTGGTCAGATGAATCAGCATTCCAGGTCTTTTTTGGACCCAAGACGAAAAGGACCATTCAGACTGTTATCAGCAAGTCCAAAAGCCAGGGTCTGTCATGGTATGGGGCTTTTTCTTGTTATTTGCATTTTCCATTCTGTCCCAACTTTTTCTGATTTGGGGTTGTACAAACCTGCACATTTTGTTCACATCTGGTTTTCATGATTGTTGATTAAATTGTGCAATAATGTGGATGTTTTTACTCTGCCTTCTTTTCATTTTCATTGCCTGATTGTACCATCTACTGTTAACAGTAACAGCTTATCAGAACTGTATAATTCACTGCTTTTTATAAAGAGATGCATTTAATACTGAGAAGAATTAAGTTCACCCTATTGGTTCGGCCCTCCACTACAGTCCCAATTTCTTATGTGGCCTCTTGGAAAATTTAATTGCTCACCTCTCATCTTGCTTAAGATCAATGATTGCTTTATTATAGTACATTGGCATTTCATGGGCAGTGTTACGTGTCATGAGCTCCACTTACCATATAGAAGCACTTTGTACTTCTACAATTACTGACTGTAGTCCATCTGTTTCTCTACATACTTTTTTAACTTGCTTTCACCCTGTTCTTCAATGGTCAGGACCCCCACAGGACCACTACAGAATAGGTATTATTTAGGTGGTGGATCATTCTCAGCACTGCAGTGACAATGACATGGTGGTGGTGTGTTAGTGTGTGTTGTGCTGGTATGAGTGATATGAGAAAACACAGCAGCGCTGCTGGAGTTTTTATAGACCGTGTCCACTCACTGTCCACTCTATTAGATACTCCTACCTAGTTGGTCCACCTTGTAGATGTAGTCAGAGACGATCGCTCATCTATTGCTGCTGTTTGAGTTGGTCATCTTCTAGACCTTCATCAGTGGTCACAGGATGCTGCCTATGGGGCGCTTTTGGCTGTATACATTTTTGGTTGGTGGACTATTCTCAGTCCAGCAGTGACAGTGAGGTGTTTAAAAACTCCAGCAGCACTGCTGTCTTATCCACTCATACCAGCACAACACACACTAACACACCACCACCATGTCAGTGTCACTGCAGTGCTGAGAATGAGCCACCACCCAAATAATCCCTGCTCTGTAGTGGTTTTGGGAGAGTCCTGACCATTGAAGAACAGCATAAAAGGGGGTCAACAAAGCATGCAGAGAAACAGATGGACTACAGTCAGTAATTGTAGAACTACATTGTGCTCCTATATGGTAAGTGGAGCTGATAAAATGAACAGTGAGTGTAGAAACAAGGAGGAAATGACAGAGATTTGAGAGTGTCCTTCTTATAAACTGAGTGAATTGTGATCTCTTTCTCTCGTCAGGTCTTGCTTTATCATTTCTAAGCCACTCTTACGTTTCCCATGTAAATGTTTCACGAGGACTGCTTCAATATCCTTCTCCAGTACAACATGCCCAACAGATTAGAGAAGACATCACTCACTCACATTCACCTGAGCCTGAGTATTTGCATGTCCCCCGTTTAAAAGTGCATACTCTGCAGATGGAAAGTGATAGAGGGACATACTTTAAAACCCAAAAGCAGCTGTCAGACAGCATCCATACAGGAAAAACTATCAAAGAATAAATCTATAACAAGCGTGAGGGCTTAAAGTGGGTCATGGGCACCAACCTCTATAATACCACAGTTATAATTCATTAGCTTATCATTATTTAATTATGCTCAAATGGAGACCATATCCATCTGAGATACAGGTCCACATTCCATTTGAGCTATTCCCTCATATGGTAACAAATCCCATGATTTGTATTGTTGATTGTATTGTATGGTTTGTAATTGTTAGTAATCCTTTTTACTAACCCTTAAATTAGAAAATTGCTGCCTTATTTACTTTACTCACTCACTTACTCACTTTCTTAACCGTTTATCCAATCAGGGTCGGGGGGGGGGGGGGGGGGTACTGGAGCCTATCCAAGCTTTTTAATGGGCGCAAAGCACACAGTAACACCCTGGATGGGGGCGCCAGTCCATCGCAGGGCAGACACACATATACACACCCATTCACCTATAGGGCAACTCAGTGTCTCCAGTTCACCTGACTGCATGTTTTTGGACTGTGGGAGGAAACCGGAGTTCCCGGAGGAAACCCACGCAGACACGGGGAGAACATGCAAACTCCGCACAGAAAGGACCCGGACCGCTCCGCCTGGGGATCGAACCCGGGACCTTGTGACAGTGTCACCATGCCGCCTACTTTACAATTTTTACAATTTTTAAAAACATTTAGTAATTTTTAAATTATGAAGTTTCTACTGGACCAGAGGCTTCCAAACGTTTGCAACTTGAAGCTCACCCGACACACCACATGACTGAATCATTTTAAGTGCAATTACAAATATAGGAGAATAATCAATGTGGTCTTTCTTTAACACCAAGTGTTCACTTAATAGCTGATAAACATCTAGAATACAAACATTTCTTATAGTGCTGAACTTCAGTACTTGCAGGATGTCAGAAAACAGCAATTACATAGACTTGAGTATTTGGTCTCGAACACCATCAACATACACAATCACATACACCGATCAGCCATAACATTAAAACCACCTCCTTATTTCTACACTTACTGTCGATTTTATCAGCTCCACTTGCCATACAGCAGCACTTTGTAGACTGTAGTCCATCTGTTTCTCTGCATGCTTTGTTAGCCCCATTTCATGCTGTTCTTCAACGGTCAGGACCCCCACAGGACCACCACAGAGCAGGTATTATTTGGGTGGTGGGTCATTCTCAGCACTGCAGTGACACTGACATGGTGCTGGTGTGTTAGTGTGTGTTGTGCTGGTTTGAGTGGATAAAACACAGCAGTGCTGCTGGAGTTTTTAAACACCTCACTGTCACTGCTGGACTAACAATAGTCCACCAACCAAAAACATCCAGCCAACAGTGCCCCGTGGGCAGCGTCCTGTGACCACTGATGAAGGTCTAGAAGATGACCAACTCAAACAGCAGCAATAAATTAGCGATCGTCTCTGACTTTACATCTACAAGGTGGACCAACTAGGTAGGAGTGTCTAATAGAGTGGACAGTGAGTGGACACGGTATTTAAAAACTCCAGCAGCGCTGCTGTGTCTGATCCACTCATACCAGCACAACACATACTAACACACCACCACCATGTCAGTGTCACTGCAGTGCTGAGAATGATCCACCACCTAAATAATACCTGCTCTGTAGTGGTCCTGTGGACAAATTGCTTCTATATGGTAAGTGGAGCTGAAAAAATAAACAGTGAGTGTAGAAAGAAGGAGGTGGGTTTAATGTTATGGCTGATCAGTGTATGTAATAATTCTGTGTTTGATTAGATTTTTATTTCAATTTGAATCGAACGTCCCACTGGGCCCATTTATTTCCTGATTCATGGCCAAACCAGCATCAAATTCACTGTGTCAGTTGTCATAACCATTCTGTCAGAAAAATACAACTTATGCCTCAGCAGTTCATTATTTGTTTCCCACTACATTTCCCATAACCTTTCACTGTGAACATATTTTGGAATTTATTTTAGATTCCTGATTTATTAGCTCTGTTTTTTTTCTTTCTTTCTTTCTTTGAAGCACAAGACCTCTTCTACAGTGTACTCCTGTTTATTCCAATCCACGGTCAGATCCATTGCTGTCTGTGCTCACGATCGATTGTTTGACTTCTAAAGACACATTGTGCTTTAATGAGCCTCATCCTGACTTCTGCGGGAGTTCGTTACTTCTGTCCGGCTTTCTTGCCGACCTC
Source organism: Trichomycterus rosablanca (assembly GCF_030014385.1). Taxonomy (NCBI): domain Eukaryota; kingdom Metazoa; phylum Chordata; class Actinopteri; order Siluriformes; family Trichomycteridae; genus Trichomycterus; species Trichomycterus rosablanca. The sequence goes on from NC_086004.1 coordinate 19,300,267, forward strand.
TTGTTCATTTTTTAAGTCCGCTTTTTAAATTTTAATGCAACATAACTTTATTGCATTCACACTCGAGATCAAAGTCTTGTAGGTGCCCGGTGTTTGAAGTACCCTCTATTTGAAGTAGATTCCAAAGAAACTGCATGTAAAACAAAAGTTTACATACATTTTAGTCTTTGTGGAATCAGTGTGGGGTACGTGCCGTATTGATCAGGTTCTTTGAAAAGGGGAATAAAAGACAGAATTTTTGAATCGTACCAGCACTCTCGTGGTTGATCAGAAGTGTGATGCTTCCTCGGAGACTGTCAAAGGTTCTGGATTAAACTGTCACACCCTTATTAAGGTGCTGGCACAAACCTGAACAGGAAGTGAATGTGTATCAGATGTTTTCATATTTTTTGTGACATCATGCAAAGATAAATTATTAAAAACTGTCTCTACAGTTACAAATAATAGTTTTTTAATCATTTAAGCAACATTTTCAGATATATATATATATACAGTGTATCACAAAAGTGAGTACACCCCTCACATTTCTGCAAATATTTCATTATATCTTTTCATGGGACAACACTATAGACATGAAACTTGGATATAACTTAGAGTAGTCAGTGTACAGCTTGTATAGCAGTGTAGATTTACTGTCTTCTGAAAATAACTCAACACACAGCCATTAATGTCTAAATAGCTGGCAACATAAGTGAGTACACCCCACAGTGAACATGTCCAAATTGTGCCCAAAGTGTCAATATTTTGTGTGACCACCATTATTATCCAGCACTGCCTTAACCCTCCTGGGCATGGAATTCACCAGAGCTGCACAGGTTGCTACTGGAATCCTCTTCCACTCCTCCATGATGACATCACGGAGCTGGTGGATGTTAGACACCTTGAACTCCTCCACCTTCCACTTGAGGATGCGCCACAGGTGCTCAATTGGGTTTAGTCCATCACCTTTACCTTCAGCCTTCTCAGCAAGGCAGTTGTCATCTTGGAGGTTGTGTTTGGGGTCGTTATCCTGTTGGAAAACTGCCATGAGGCCCAGTTTTCGAAGGGAGGGGATCATGCTCTGTTTCAGAATGTCACAGTACATGTTGGAATTCATGTTTCCCTCAATGAACTGCAGCTCCCCAGTGCCAGCAACACTCATGCAGCCCAAGACCATGATGCTACCACCACCATGCTTGACTGTAGGCAAGATACAGTTGTCTTGGTACTTCTCACCAGGGCGCCGCCACACATGCTGGACACCATCTGAGCCAAACAAGTTTATCTTGGTCTCGTCAGACCACAGGGCGTTCCAGTAATCCATGTTCTTGGACTGCTTGTCTTCAGCAAACTGTTTGCGGGCTTTCTTGTGCGTCAGCTTCCTTCTGGGATGACGACCATGCAGACCGAGTTGATGCAGTGTGCGGCGTATGGTCTGAGCACTGACAGGCTGACCTCCCACGTCTTCAACCTCTGCAGCAATGCTGGCAGCACTCATGTGTCTATTTTTTAAAGCCAACCTCTGGATATGACGCCGAACACGTGGACTCAACTTCTTTGGTCGACCCTGGCGAAGCCTGTTCCGAGTGGAACCTGTCCTGGAAAACCGCTGTATGACCTTGGCCACCATGCTGTAGCTCAGTTTCAGGGTGTTAGCAATCTTCTTATAGCCCAGGCCATCTTTGTGGAGAGCAACAATTCTATTTCTCACATCCTCAGAGAGTTCTTTGCCATGAGGTGCCATGTTGAATATCCAGTGGCCAGTATGAGAGAATTGTACCCAAAACACCAAATTTAACAGCCCTGCTCCCCATTTACACCTGGGACCTTGACACATGACACCAGGGAGGGACAACGACACATTTGGGCACAATTTGGACATGTTCACTGTGGGGTGTACTCACTTATGTTGCCAGCTATTTAGACATTAATGGGTGTGTGTTGAGTTATTTTCAGAAGACAGTAAATCTACACTGCTATACAAGCTGTACACTGACTACTCTAAGTTATATCCAAGTTTCATGTCTATAGTGTTGTCCCATGAAAAGATATAATGAAATATTTGCAGAAATGTGAGGGGTGTACTCACTTTTGTGATACACTGTATACAGTATATATATATATATATGTATGCACTAAATAATATAATAAACATAAACTAAATATTTATTTTATATATAACCCCAAATCAGAAAAAGTTTGGACAGGATGGAAAATGCAAAAAAAAAAAAAAAAAAAAAAAAAAAAAAAAAGAGTAAGAGTTTCTTACATTTACTTTGACTTTTATTTGATTGCAGACAGGATGAACTTGAGATATTTCATGTTTTATCTGCTCAACTTTATTTCATTTATTAATAAACATCCATTCCTGCATTTCAGTCCTGCAACACATTCCAAAAAAAGTTGTTAAGCATTCACCACTTTGTAATGTTGCTATTCCTTTTCACCACACTTAAAACACGTTTTGGCACCGAGGAGACCAAGTGATTTAGTGTTTCAGGTTTTATTTTGTCCCATTCTTCCTGCAAACACGTCTTAAGATGTGTAACAGTACGGGGTCGTCATTGTTGCATTTTTCGTTTTAACATTCTCCACACATTCTCTATTGGGGACAGGTCAAGACTGATGGCAGGCCACTCCAGTACTCGTACCCTCTTCTTCCGCAGCCATGCCTTTGTAAGGTGTGCAGCATGTGGTTTTGCATTGTCTTGTTGAGAAATGCATGGACGTCCCTGGAAAAGATGACGTCTTGAAGGTAGCACATGTTGCTCTAAGATCTTAATGTAATTTTCTGCATTAATGCTGCCATCACAGAAGTGTAAATGATCTTTGCCAAGGACACTGACACAGTCCCACACCATGACAGATCCTGGCTATTGGACTTTTTGCTAATAACAGTCTGGATGGTCCTTTTCGCCTTTGGTCCGTAGCGTCCATTTTTTCCTAAAAAGACCTTGAATGCTGATTCATCTGACCACAATACACGTTTCCACTGTGTGATGATCCATCCCAGATGCCTCAGAGCCCAGAGAAGTCGACGCTGCTTCTGGACATGGTTATCATAAGGCTTCTTTTTTGCACAGTAAAGTTTTAAGTGTCATTTGTGTATGTAACTCTGTATTGTAGGGCTTGACAAAGGTTTGCCAAAGTAATCCCTCACCCATGTGGTTATATCAGCTGTTGTTGAGTGGCGGTTCTTGATGCAGTGCCGTCTGAGGGATCAAAGATCACAGGCGTTCAGCTTAAGCTTTACGCACTGAAATTCCTCCTGATTCCTTTCCTGGATGCTGCTTTTGTACCAAACCATGATTACAATCACCTGTTGACATCACATGTTTAAAATCGCCTAATTATTTAGTTTTTTCACCTCATTACTAGCCCTAAATTGCCCCGTCCCGACTTTTTTGGAATGTTTTGCAGGCCTGAAATGCAGGAATGGAGGTATATTAACAAATTAGATAAAGTTGAGCAGATAAAACATGAAATATCTTGGGTTCAAACTGTCTGCAAACAAATAAAAGTCAAAGTAAATGTGAGGAACACTGTGTTTTTATTTCATTTGCATTTTGCATACTGTCCCAACTTCTGATTTGGGGTTGTAAATACAATGCTACATTTTTACACATAAATGTCTGTCACAAGCGTCTTGATTCAAGGTTTAGTAATTTCTAATGAATTACATGAGTTGCCATTGCAAACATGCTGGTCAGCAGTTTTGAAACACAACCCCCACTCACTGAGCTCAAGCAATACAGTTTATATCTGCATGCACATGTATGACCTGCTGTATTTTACAACTGCAGTAAATCAGGTGCCAGTGACTGAGGTCGTGCGCAGATCGCGCTTAGAGTTATGCTTAGAAAGAAAAAAAAAAACCTTAACCAAGGGCCAATTTAAAGGAATCGGACTTGTTTGTCCAGCGCATCCCACAGATGCTCAATTGGATTGAGATCTGGGAAATTTGGAGGCCATGTCAACACCTCAAACTTGTTCTTGTGCTCCTCAAACCATTCCTGAATCATTTTTGCTTTGTGGCAGGGCGCATCATCCTGCTGAAAGACTCCACAGCCATCAGGGAATACTGTTTCCATGTAAGGGTGTACATGGTCTACAGCAATGCTTAGATAGGGGGTACATGTCGAAGTAACATCCACATGGATGGCAGGACCCAAGGTTTCCCAGCAGAATATTGCTCAATGCATCACACTGCCTACCTTCTGTATTTTTCCCATAGTGCATTCTGGTGGTTCCCCAGGTAAGCGACGCACACACACCCCAACATCCATGTGATGTAAAAGAAAGCATGATTTATCAGACCAGGCCACCTTTTTCCATTGCTCTGTGGTCCAGTTCCGATGCGCACATACCCATTGTTGGCGCTTTCGGCGTCAGGCAGGGGTCAGCAAGGGCATCCTGACTGGTCTGCGGCTATGCAGCCCTATACTCAACAAACTGTGATGCACTGTGTATTCTGACACCTTTCTATCAGAACCAGCATTCTATCAGAACCAGCAATTTGAGTTACAGTAGCTTGTCTGTTGGATCGGACCACACGGGCCAGCCTTCGCTCCCCACATGCATCAATGAGCCTTGGCCGCCCATGACCCTGTCGCTGGTTTACCACTGTTCGTTCCTTTGACCACTGCAGACCAGGAACACTATCAAGACCTAAAAAAATCCTCTGGTATCTTCCCATGAAACAAACTGACTGATTTGTTGTAGCACACATCACTGTTTTTTTTCAACTTCTATTGTGTCAGCAATGAATTTTTGTATTCCATTCTGTAGTGTCAAATTATTAATCTTCTTCATGTCATTATTCCTCAGAGTTTGCTTTGACATCAAGTGCTGGCACCCACTGTAATCTTTCATTTAGGACAGACGAATGAGGCCAGTTGCACACCATCATCACGTCGGATCTTTGCTGCAATGGCAAATTCCTACAGATTGTGATGGATAAGGAAAGAAAACATGAAACAATTTATACAGCAATTGCAATCTGATTCGTGTGGCCATGAATGCAGACTTTCCTCAAGTCCTGGGGAACAGTACAATGCATGATTTATGCTGGGCACAATGTCAGCTTCATTCCGCTTTGAGTTACATGTATTTTATTTAATTTTAAAACAGTGCTCTCTTTGTATCCCTGTAGGCTGTCTGCTCTAACCCCCTCCAAACCAGCTTACCTGTCTGGCAACATGATCTATAATCTATCCCTTTTTTATAAAGTTCTTTACTAGAGTTGTCAGAATTAGTTGGCAGCCAAAGAAAACAGTGTTTGAGGGAGGGGAAGTCAGATCTGATGAGTAGCAGGGAGAGGTTTTAGGGGAGCTGGGAATTGGTTCTGCTTCTACTGTGTGCTTTTTCTTCACGGCCTGGCTTTTTAGATTGAAGAAATGTGTGGCCGTGCTCTGCAGGGACCGAGGCAGACACAAAGCCCATTTCTCTGGGAGATTGCTCCACTGTTTGCTGACACGAATAAAGCTGTCGCCTTCTTGTAGCTGAAAATTTGCCCAGGGACACGGCTTTAGACCTTCCTCTTCCCCTCCTTAACTCCAAAAGCCTTACTCTCAGCTTTCTTTTGTAATCTCAAACATGCAGTCTCTAGATGTTTGCAGATACTGCTAGCAGAGGAGAGGAAGACATGAAGTCGCAGATAAACACAGTGGACTTGGATGCAGTGCCTCAAATACACTCTAGTTGACATACCTTCAACAGGGACATATACACTGACTAGGCATAACATTATGACCACTGATAGGTGAAGTGAATAACACTGATTAGCTCTGCATCACGGCACCTGTTAGTGGGTGGTCTATATCAAGCAGAGAGTGAACATTTTATCCTCAAAGTTGATGTGTTAGAAGCAGGAAAAATGGGCAAGCGTAAGGATTTGAGCGAGTTTGACAGGGGCCAAATTGTGATGGCTAGACGACTGGGTCAGAGCATCTCCAAAACTGCAGCTCCTGTGGGGTGTTCCCGGTCTGCAGTGGTCCTGCAGTGGTCCTGCAGTGGTCAGTATCTATCAAAAGAGGTCCAAGGAAGGAACAGTGGTAAACCGGCGACAGGTTCATGGGCGGCCAAGGCACATTGATGCATGTGGGGAGCGAAGGCTGGCCCGTGCGGTCTGATCCAACAGACGAGCTACTGTAGCTCAAATTGCTGAAGAAGTTAATGCTGGTTCTGATAGAAAGGTGTCAAAATACACAGTGCATCACAGTTTGTTGCGTATGGGGCAGCAAAAGGGCGACCAACACAATATTAGGAAGGTGGTCATAATGTTGTGCCTGATCTGTGTATATGGGGTGTCCCATTCATGGTTGAGTGGAATAGTGGTAACAATGGAAGAGAGGAGGACAAAAAGAGAAATTTTGTAGAATACAATATGGAAGTTTTGGTTATAGAGATCAGGGCAGAGAAAATGTGTTGTTTGGTGGTCTGAGTAGTGGCATCACCGACAAACGCAATTCTGTTGAGTAGCAACAGTTAACAGTGTTAGATCCACATGCCACACTGTTCTACACCGATCAGCCATAACATTAAAACCACTTCCTTGTTTCTACACTCACTGTCCATTTCATCAGCTCCACTTACCATATAGAAGCACTTTGTAGTACTGCCTGTATGTTTGTCTGCATACTTTGTTAGCCCCCTTTCATGCTGTTCTTCAATGGTCAGGACCCCCACAGAGCAGGTATTATTTAGGTGATGGATCATTCTCAGCACTGCAGTGAAACTGACATGGTGGTGGTGTGTTAGTGTGTGTTGTGCTGGTATGAGTGGATAAGACTCAGCAGTGCTGATGGAGTTTGTAAACACCTCACTGTCACTGCTGGACTGAGAATAGTCCACCAACCAAAAATATCCAGCCAACAGCGCCCCCGGGAAGCGTCCTGTAACCACTGATGAAGGTCTAGAAGATGACCGACTCAAACAGCAGCAATAGATGAGCGATCGTCTCTGACTTTACATCTACAAGGTGGACTAACTAGGTAGGAGTGTCTAATAGAGTGGACAGTGAGTGGACTGATCTGTGTCTGATCCACTCATACCAGCACAACACACACTAACACACCACCACCATGTCATTGTCACTGCAGTGCTGAGAATGATTCACCACCTAAATAATACCTGCTCTGTGGTGATCCTGTGGGGGTCCTGACCATTGAAGAACAGAGTGAAAGCAGTCTAAAAAAAGCATGCAGAGAAATAGATGGACTACAGTCAGTAATTGTAGAACTACAAATTGGTTCTATATGGTAAGTGGAGCTGATAAAATGGACAGTGAGTGTAGAAACAAGGAGGTGGTTTTAATGTTATGGCTTATCGGTGTATGTAATAATTCTGTGTTTGATTGGAACAAGTTTAGTTAAAAAATCTGTTTTATTTATTTATTTATTTTATTATGAAGAAAATTACCTAAAACAAAGGTTGCTTGTTCAAGCCCTACTCCAGCCAGGTTGACACTGCTTGTCCTCATTTGCTTGTGTATTAGTCAGTTAAAAATGTAAGTTGTTTAGCATTTTCACTTAAAGTTACAATCCTCTTTTAACTTGGTGGTAGTTCTTAAAATATAATTACACCAGTTTTATTTACCACCCTTGCAGCAAAGTGTATGAAAAGCATTTTATGATTTCTCCCAGTGCTGCAGTTGAGTATCAGAAGAAGCAGCATTTTGTTCACCGTATGAGTCAACGGTTGTGCTCAGCACGAGGAAATGAGTTAGGACCACAGAAGCCGAGCTCCAACACAAACAGTCCCATGCATTCCTGAGCAGGCCAGTCTGAAGCTTGATTCAGTAAAACACAGAGTCTACGTCTCGACCGCTCGTCCTACACCGCTCTGAAACATCGCTTTTGCATTGGGAAGCTCTGTCACTTGGCTTTCTCAGACAGACCGGTGCAGTGAATCAGTACAGTTTCTTCACTCTGAGAACCTTGTTAATGCATTTATTCAGCCTAACCTCTACTAACCTAGGTCTGGAAAAAAATGACAACCGAATTGCATCTGTGTCTGTGATGGATGGTTAGGAAAACTTTCTCATGCCCTGAAAAAGACAAACAACAGTTACTAGCTTGTCTGACAATCCCAGCACCCCTTAGACGCTGACATTTTGCTCTTTAGTCATTGGTGTCAAATATTATTTATTTCACATACCTATTCTGGATTATGTTACTATGTTTTGGGGTTTTGCAGATTGAATTAAGTCCTGGTTTTAGGACTAAGTGTAATGTTTGGAACTTATCAGACTGAAGTAATATCTGTAAACACAGCAGTGAAACTCAGTAGAATGAGTGTCTCAGTTCCAAGTGTTTATTACTATGCATACAATGAAACATTGGATATTAGATTATTACAGAATAATAAATACTTTAAATTACCTAAATATGTTTTTAAGCCATAAAATTCCTAGTTTTGTTAGATACACTTACTAAAGCTGTACAAACAATGCTTAATGTAAACAAAGCTTAACGTGACTTATTGTAGTAAAACAACAAGCAATTTCATTAGTGGAGAGAACTTATGAGCAGTAATAATTAAGAGACGTTTTGTGTTCATATGTCGTTCTTTTAGTACATGAAACCATGTTAAGCTTTAGCGTTTTAGACTCTCTCGGAAAAGATGATTCTTACAATTTCTCAGCACCCTGAGCTATAACACAAGTTTAAAAGTGAAACAGTGAGAAAAAATAAAGCTAAACACAGATACATATGGACGCTTTCAGAGTGAATATGATGGTTTATCCACACAGATTTGTCTCATATTTGCACTTTGATGAGCGAAGCTCAAAATGCTTCTCATGTGAACACGCCCTTACTGTCTATATGATATCTGGTCAGTGGTGGTACTATAGTGATGGATGTGTACTGGAACTGATAAAATTTGAATGACAGCAGATTGGAATATGGATATCAATTAGGTGTATTTATTGAGTTGGGGTCTCAGAGTACAGCTCCGGGTGGCACGGTGGTTTAGTGGGTAGCAAGAAGGTCCTGGGTTCAATTCTCAGGTGGAGCGGAGTCCTTTTTTGTGTGGAGTTTGCATGTTCTACCTGTGTCTGTGTGGGATTCCTCTGGGTGCTCCCACAGTCCAAAGACATGCAGTCAGGGACAGTAGTAGCCTAGTGGGTAGAGCTAGAGTTTGCATTCCATGATTGCCATGCAGCCACTTCAGGAATGGTCTTATAATCACATATTGGGACCTAGAAGTTGCCCCTCATTATTATTATTATTTATTATTATTATTATTATTATTAATTATTATTATTAAATTATTATTATTACATTATTATTATTATTATAATTATTATTATAATTATTATTATTAATTATTATTATTATTATTATTATTATTAATTATTATTATTATTATTAATAATAATAATAATAATAATTATTATTATTATTATTATTATTAATTATTATTATTAAATTATTATTATTATTATTATTATTATTATTATTATTATTATTATTGGTTGTTTTTAACTTAATTTATAAAAAAAAAAAATCTGAAATCATTGACTCAGAAACTCACAATTTCTGTGGACTTAAAAGGATCAAACATAAAAATATAAGTGGATAGTAGATTATCCTTTTCATTTTGATAAATATGTTAAATAAATACATGATTTTATAAATATGTTTAAAAAATAGATCATTAAAAAGGATTGACTTTTCATGCATCTGTATATAAAAGCATTACAACACAACCCCTGACATTGTACTGTGTCCAGAATTTTCTATTCTCTTCTGTGATCTATGTAAAAATTAATAAATAAATGACCAAGGGTTTTAGTAATATCAGTTTATTCATATAATCCTATAATTCTTGAACAGCTTTAATACTATTTGTTGATCACAGTATCCGAAGAGAAAAAGTACAACTGTACAAGTGTCTTGTAAACCACAAATGAAGTATTATTGTTAGGAATGTATGCAGATTCAGGCATCATGAATCATTCTTGCTTGCCGCAATCTCTTTGAGATCGGACTAGAAGAAAAATGTTAGAGAACAATGCGCTCTCTTTAGTAATAATTAAGCTGATGGCCTATTATGCTGTATTGCAAATCAATACGTGCAGTCCCTGGCGCTGCCTGAAGTGGGGAGGCTTGGCGCTGCTCCAGGTCCCGTCTCGTGCTGTGAATGAGCAGATGCAGGTGCATTGTAACTTGCTTCGGAATGGGGGAGAAGGAAGAACAGCCTGGCGACAATGGCAGCGGTCCTCTCCAGTGTAATTGTGTGTGAATGATCATTTGAGGAAGGCTTTGCTTTTGTAACGCAGGTGCTCTCCATCTTCCTTTGTAATTTATTTTGTTTGCTGCAGATTGCCATGCTTTACTGTGTGTACATCTGTCACTTGCCTTTCATCTTGTGTTTTTTCTTTTTTATATATTTACATGGGGCAAAGAAATACAAGATATGTCAAGCATGACATTAATCTGTATTTATTCAGGTCATTTTTGTCATTACAAATCATACGTAATTGTTTAGGGTTGAGAATAATACATTTAGTCCGGTGGGTAGCACTGTCACCTCACAGCAAGGAGGTCCTGGGTTTCCCAGGGGGATCAGTCCTTAGTCCTAAGTGTGTGTGTGTGTGTGTGTGTGTGTGTATGTAACACGCTGGAGAGGTTCATCACAGGGCACACACTCACACCAAGGTCAGGGTCTACCCACAGCACTATACATTGAGCCACAAGTGCCAGATGCTGCAACAACAACTCTGTCGAGGGATACAGAGAATAAGACATGTACAACCCCAAATCAGAAAAAGTTGGGACAGTATGGAAAATGCAAATAAAATAAAAATGCAGTGTTCCTTACATTTACCTTAACTTTTATTTGATTGCAGACAGTTTGAACCTGAGATATTTCATACTTTATGTTTTATCTGCTCAACTTCATTTCATTTGTTAATATACCTCTATTCTTGCATTTAAGACCTGCAACACATTTCAAAAAAAGTTAGGGCGGGCTCAATTTAGTGCTAGTAATGAGGTGAAAAAACTAAATAATGACGTGATTTCAAACAGGTGATTGTAATCAGGTGATTGTAATCATGGTTTGGTACAGAAGCAGCATTTGTTTGTCAAGAAATGCAGGAGAAAGTGATTGAAATGTTTAAAAACAATGAACCTTAAAGAAAGACTGGAAGGGATTTGCATATTTCTCCCTCTACAGTGCATAATATCATTAAGCGATTCAAGGAATTGAGAGGAATTTCAGTGCTTACAGGACAAGGGCGCAAGCTTAAGCTGAACGCCCATGATCTTCGATCCCGTAGATGACACTGCATCAAGAACCGCCACTCAACAATATCTGATAACCACATGAGTGAGGGATTACTTTGGCAACCTTTGTCAAGCACTACAACACAGAGTTACATGCACAAATGCCACTTAAAACTTTACTGTGCAAAAAAGAAGCCTTATGTTTACCATGTCCAGAAGCGGCGTCAACTTCTCTGGGCTCAAAGGCATCTAGGATGGATCGTCACACAGTGGAAACGTCTATTGTGGTCAGATGAATCAGCATTCCAGATCTTTTTTTGAAAAAATTGACGCTGTGTGCTCCGGACTGAAGACAAAAAGAACCATCCAGACTGTTATCATCAACAAGTCCAAAAACCAGAGTCTGTCATGGTAAGGGGTTGTTTCAGTGCCCTTGGCAAAGGTCATTTACACTTCTGTGATGCAGCATTAATGCAAAAAAGTACATTAAGATCTTAGAGCAACATATGCTGCCTTCAAGACGTCATCTTTTCCAGAGATGTCTACACATTACAAAGGCATGGCTGAGGAAGAAGATGGGCAAATGGGGCAAAATAAGAGCTGAAACATTAAATCACTTGGTGTCTTCGGTGCCAAAACGTTTTTTAGTGTGGTGAAAAGGAATGGCAACATTACAAAGTGGTAAATGCTTTACTGTCCCAACTTTTTTTGGAATGTGTTGCAGACCTGAAATCCAGGAATGGATGTTTATTAATAAATGAAATGTCAGCTCATCATCTAAAACTCAATCCCAGCAAGACAGAGATGTTGCTCATTCCCGGAGATCAGTCTCTAACCCAGGACCTAGTCATTTCTCTTGATGACACCCAGATCAGACCATCTGATAAGGTAAGAAGCCTTGGTGTTGTCCTGGATAACCAGCTGACCTTCTCTCCTCATATAGCCAACATGACAAGATCATGCCGGTTCCTCCTCTACAACATCAGGAAGATTCGTCCATTTCTCTCCAGGGAAGCTACCCAGATTCTGGTGCAATCACTTGTAATCTCACGGTTGGACTACTGCAACTCCCTCCTGGCAGGAGCTCCCATGTCCACTATTAAACCCTTACAACTCATTCAAAATGCAGCTGCCCGTCTGGTTTTTAACCAGCCCAAACACTGCCACATCACCCCACTGCTACGTTCTCTTCACTGGCTTCCTGTAGCTGCACGCATTCAGTTTAAAACACTGATGCTCGCCTACAAAGCCAAAAATGGACCAGCCCCAAGCTACCATCAAGGTCTAATCAAACCCCGCTCTGTACCACGCAACCTCCGAGCCACTAGTCTCGCTCGACTTGAGCCTCCACCCAGGACTAAAGGAAGACAAGCATCAAGGCTCTTCTCTGTCCTAGCACCCAAGTGGTGGAATGAACTTCCTCTGTCTGTCCGAACATCTGAGTCTCTTACTGTCTTTAAAAAACGATTAAAAACCCACCTTTTTACTAAGCAGTTAAGCTGACTTGTACTTATTTACTAACATTTTTTTCCATTTCCTAAAAAACCCCCAAAAAAACCAAGAAAAAAAAACAAAACACTGGTTCTAACAGGTTTCAGCAGATTTGTGTTCTTCGACTGTTGTTTACTATAACTTGAGAAATGTAATGTTTACTATGGAAGCACTTCTGTAAGTCGCTCTGGATAAGAGCGTCTGCTAAATGCAGAAAATTTATATGTAAATGTAAATGTAATGAAGTTGAGCAGATAAAACATGAAATATCTCAGGTTCATCCTGTCTGCAATCAAATAAAAGTCAAAGTAAATGTGAGAAACTCTGTGTTTTTTTATTATTTGCATTTTCCATACTGTCCCAACTTTTCTTGATTAGAACGTTCTTGTTTTTTTTTTTTATTATTATGTAATTTGAAGAAAAAAATATATATATAATCAAACCTAAATAAAGAAAAAAGTGTATTCACCTCATTTCATATGTACGAAATATATATTTACATTGTAAAGTTTCTGCTCTGTTTACCCTCCAGTTTGTTTGCTAGGCATCACTCTGTTTATCCGCTTTAATTCCACCATTTTTCAGTCTATTGGATGTTGTGTAGTTGTCATCAAAAGCCGCCTCTCCATGAAAGTTCTAGTGTTTTGAAGAAGAACTGAATCGGCATTAAAAATTAAATGGTATATTGCAAAACATCACTTCACAGATTCGGGCAAGTGTAGGAGCAGATGTTTCTCCAGTGATCTGTAAATAAGTGGAATTGTAGATAAAGACAGAGAGCAGGCTGTTAAAAATGCAGGAAGCAGCCGAGCCCACTTTAAATTGGCAGCAGGAAATAGTGAACGTACTCAAACTGTTATGATGCATACTGTATTTCTTTTTTTTTTTAAACCCTCTTTGCAAGTCTTATGTAAACACAGTTTTAAAGAAAACTGCAAAAGGAATTACTCATTATCAAGAAATGCTAAAAACAAACATGAATTCAAGAATAAGTTAGAGAGGATAGTAAGTTTTTAGGAGTCATGAAGGCCTCGGGTTATGATTTGACTAGCTCTGCTTCACAGTGCCGCCAGGTGCTGCAACAACAACTCTGTTTTCTACTTAGGACACCGGAACAACCGGTGGAGGGATACTGAGAGTAAAACATGTATTCTACACTCAGTATGTGTTTAAAGCTCTCTGTAGAAATTCACTGCTTTAAAGTACAAAATAAATAAATACATAAATAAATCATTAATAATAATAAATAATAAATAAATAAAAAATAATAATGATAATAATAATAATAATAATACATTTTATTTATATAGCGCTTTTCAAGATACTCAAAGACGCTTTACATAAGACAAATAATCAAAACAAATACGTACATACACCATACAAATCATAGTACAAAATCAAAATAGTACATCAACATCAAGAATAATTAAGATAAAAACAAAGAGAGCAGCATAAGACAGTTCATTAAAAATTAGCTAAATTATGAGAGAGAACAACAAATATAGAACAATTTCTTAAAATTAGACAGAAACAGGACAGATTTACATGCAATCAGGAAACTGAAAACTTTACAAGTTTTAGGATCTAGGACTTCACATTTCTGTCGTGATCTAAGTATAAAAACTATTAAAAAGAATAGCAAAAATAAAAGCATTTATTTCGTGTTGTTACAAGTTAAATGCCATATTGAATAGATGAGTTTTGAGAAGTGACTTGAATTTGGACAGGTCAGGACAATCTCGTAGGTGTTTGGGGAGAGCATTCCATAAAGATGGAGCAGCTATGGAAAAGGCCCTGTCACCCCAGGTCCGGTGCTTGGTCCTAGAGGGTATGGACAGTAGGTTAGCCTCAGAAGAGCGAAGGCTACGGGAGGGAATGTGCTGATGGAGCAGGTCGGTGAGGTAGGATGGGGCCTGATTATGGAGAGCTTTGTGAGTGAATAGAAGAATTTTGAATTGAATGCGTTGAGCAACGGGAAGCCAATGAAGTTTTTGTAGAACAGGTGTAATATGATCATGGGAGCGAGTATGAGTAAGGAGGCGAGCAGCTGAATTCTGGATATACTGAAGTTTTTTTAGGATTTTGTTAGATGTACCATAAAGGATGCTATTGCAATAATCAATTCTGGATGTAATAAAAGCATGAATCAAGGTTTCGGCGGCAGAAAAGGAGAGTGATGGACGTAGACGTGCTATGTTTTTTAGATGAAAGAAAGCAGTTTTGGTGATGTGATTTACATGGCGGTCAAAAGAGAGGTTGCTATCAAAAATTACACCAAGATTTCGGATGTTAGAAGACGGAGACAAAGTGTCATTATCAATGGTAATTTGAAAATTTTTTGTGGTTTTTGCCAGGGATGTAGGACCTACAATGATCATATCTGATTTTTCACAGTTTAATTTGAGGAAATTAGCTTTCATCCACAATTTCATTTCAGTGATGCAATTTGTCAGAGTGGAGTGAAGTTCAGTATTAATGGATTTGGAGGAGATGTAAAGCTGAATATCATCAGCATAGCAGTGGAAATGTAAACCATGCCGACGTATGATGTCACCAAGGGGGAGCATATAAAGAATAAACAAAAGGGGACCTAACACTGAGCCTTGGGGAACGCCTTGGGACAGTGGAGCAATGGCAGAACTACAATTGTTGATATTAACAAACTGTTGTCTGTTTACGAGATATGACCTTAACCACAAAAGGGCAGTACCAGTGATGTTGACAGAGGATTCAAGGCGGGACAGAAGAATGGAGTGATTAATGGTGTCAAAAGCTGCAGTAAGATCAAGGAGGACGAGAATATTAATTTGTCCAGAGTCTGAGGAAAGAAGAAGGTCATTTGTGACTTTGAGGAGGGCTGACTCAGTGCTGTGCTGGGGGCGGAAACCAGACTGAAATGATTCAAATAGATTATTGGAATTTAGGTGATCTTTGAGCTGTGAGGCAACAACACGTTCCAGTATTTTCGACAGAAATGGAAGATTGGAAATGGGCCGAAAGTTACTCATAATGTTAGAGTCAAGTCCAGGTTTTTTAAGTATGGGAGTAACAGCAGCCAATTTGAGTGATTGAGGGACTGAGCCAGAACTAAGAGAGGAATTGATTATCTCTGTGATAAGTGATGAGATAACTGGAAAACAACCCTTAACAAGTTTTGATGGAGCAGGATCCAAAACACAAGTGGAGCTTCGCATCCCTGTTAAGATCTCAGATAGGTCCAAAAGAGACACAGGTGAGAACTGAGACAGAGGCTGGGTAATAAATTGAGATGAGATAGGCGGAGAAACAGAGATGACAGGGGAAACTGTCAGAAAATTGTGGATATTCTCAACTTTTGTTTGAAAAAATGAGAGGTAAGAGTTACACTTGTCAACTGTAAAGGAATTGGTAGTATTGTCAACTGGTTTGAGAAGTTTATTTATTGTGGAAAAGAGAGTCTTAGGATTTGTTGATCCAGCATGTATGAGTTCGGAATAGTAAGTGGATCGGGCTGCCGTAAGAGCGTCTTTGTAATGTTGAAGATAATCAGAATAAATCTGATAATGTACTGTTAGACCGGTTTTCTTATAAAGTCTTTCAAGCTGGCGTTTACGGGATTTCATTTGGTGAAGCTCAATTGTGTACCATGGTGCGGAATGACTAAATGAAACAAATTTGGTTCTCAAAGGAGCCAGCTCATCAAGACATGAGGCGAGTATGTCATTATAGTAATCGACAAGGTCAGATGAATTACTAGACAGTACAGGACAGACAGACATCTTTTTAACAAGAGAATCTGAGAAAGCAGAGGGAGAGATATATTGAAGATTCCTGAAGGATATTTTACGTTTAGCTCTAGTGATGGGCCTAGTGACCTCAATGTCCATGATGATTGTCAAATGATCAGAGACAGTAAGGTCATGGCTGGACGGCTGATGAACTAGGACACCAGTAGAGCAGACAAGGTCAAGAGTATGACCTTTTTTATGAGTTGGAAAATGTATATGTTGTGTGAAATTAAAACACTGTAACAATTCCAAAAATTCCCTGGCAAATTTACAGTTGTTGTCATCAATATGGATGTTAAAATCACCCATAAGCAGTACAGAGGATGAGAGGGCACTAAGCTGGGTTAAAAAATCTGAAAAATCAGAGAGAAAGGAAGCGTTTGGCTTTGGCGGACGATAAACTACAGCAGTGACCAGAGGAGTAGGCCCTGACAACTTGAAAGCCAGGTGTTCAAAAGAAAGAGCAGCAGGAAAAGACAAAGTGGTTATTTTAATATCATCCCTATAGACTGCAGCAACACCACCACCTCGCCCTTCCATACGAGGTTCATCAATATACGAGTATCCCATTGGCGTGGTCTGATTTAACGTAAAATAATCCAAGGGTTTATGCCAAGTTTCAGTGAGACAGAAAAAGTCTAGTTCACTGTCAGATATAAATTCACTAAGTACAGTACTTTTTGTGTTGAGTGAACGAACATTAAGCAATGCCATTTTCAAGTGGTATTGTTGTGTAGTTGGCTGTGAGGAACGAGGAAGAGAACGGAGATTTGCTAAATCCACTCCGCGTTTCCTATCCCACTCCGTGGACAGCGTTGTCATGGAGACTACACCGCTACTGGTGTGCAAGGCAGCAGCGCTCTGATGACGTGTTTGCGGAGCGACAGTGCGCACGGCTGACCAGAAGGATGGAATAGCGTTACCGTTTCGAAGATAAACAAGCTTTCTCCGGGAGCCCCTGTGAATATAACGAGGCCGGCGAAGGAGTCCAAGCTGTTTGATGACTGAAATACACGATGGAGTAGTGCAGTTGTTGAACTTCCTCAGCTGGTCAACGGAATAGTTCAACATCGTGCCGATCCCAGGAAAACTCATCCACCGTTCACCACCGGCCGCAGACGCGATGTAGAGTAGAAAGAACAAAAAGTATCAAAAGCACAAATAAAAGTATCAAAAGTAACATAAAAGAAATAGATCCACAAGGTGTGTAAAAAGATGAAAACGAAAAACGATAAAAATACAATAAAATACGGTAAAATACGGTAACGGTAGCGGCAGCCAAATGCGCCAGCGTCCACCATCACCATGGCAACTCTGAATGAATAATAAATAATAAATAATAATAATAAATAAATGACAAAAATTAATGAATTAATTAATTAATTAATTAATTAATAATCAAATAAAAAGCATTTAGTTAGAACCAGAGAACACATGTGCTAATCTGTGACCCTCCACAGCCATTAAGGACTACATTGGGAGGAGAGGTAAGAAAAAAACTCTTGGCAAGCCAAACAAAAAATATATAGCAAACATTGATATATATGGAATAAAACTGATATATATATATATATACACAGTGGGAGAAATAAGTATTTGATCCCCTGCTGATTTTGTAAGTTTACCCCCTTACAAAGACTTGAACAGTCTATAATTTTTATGGAAGGTTTATTTTAACAGAGAGAGACAGAATATCAACAAAAAATCCAGAAAAAAAACATTAAATAAAAATTATAAATTAATTTGTATTTAATTAAGGGAAATAAGTATTTGATCCCCTACCAACCAGCAAGAATTCTGACCCCCACAGACCGGTTATGTGCCCATGAGGCACACAAATTAGTCCTGTCCCTGTATAAAAGACTCCTGTCACAGAATCAGTTTCTTCCGTTCAAATCCCTCGACCAGCATGGGCAAGACCAAAGAGCTATCAAAGGACGTCAGGGACAAGATTGTAGACCTGCACAAGGCTGGAATGGGCTACAAGACCATCAGCAAGAAGCGTGGTGAGAAAGAGACCACTGTTGGTGCGATAATTCGAAAATGGAAGAAATACAAGATCACAGTCAATCACCCTCACTCTGGAGCTCCATGCAAGATCTCACCTGGTGGGGTAAGAATGATTCTGAGAAAGGTGAGGTCAGTCCAGAATTACACGGGAGGAGCTTGTCAATGATCTCAAGGGAGCTGGGAGCAGAGAAATGCTGGATATGACCCCAAGAACACCATCCCCACTGGGCATTTCTCTGCCTCCAAACACGGCGAGTGGAGTTGATGCCAAAGAGCTAAATTTTGGTCTCACTTTGGAATATATCATGAAATTTGATATACATGGAATGAAAATTGATATATAAATAATGAAACTTGATATATATAAAATGAAACTCGATATATATTGAATGAAAACTGATATATACAGTGTATCACAAAAGTGAGTACACCCCTCACATTTCTGCAAATATTTTATTATATCTTTTCATGGGACAACACTATAGAAATAAAACTTGGATATAACTTAGAGTAGTCAGTGTACAACTTGTATAGCAGTGTAGATTTACTGTCCTCTGAAAATAACTCAACACACAGCCATTAATGTCTAAATGGCTGGCAACATAAGTGAGTACACCCCACAGTGAACATGTCCAAATTGTGCCCAAAGTGTCAATATTTTGTGTGACCACCATTATTATCCAGCACTGCCTTAACCCTCCTGGGCATGGAATTCACCAGAGATTACATCACGGAGCTGGTGGATGTTAGACACCTTGAACTCCTCCACCTTCCACTTGAGGATGCGCCACAGGTGCTCAATTGGGTTTAGTCCATCACCTTTACCTTCAGCTTCCTCAGCAAGGCAGTTGTCATCTTGGAGGTTGTGTTTGGGGTCGTTATCCTGTTGGAAAACTGCCATGAGGCCCAGTTTTCGAAGGGAGGGGATCATGCTCTGTTTCAGAATGTCACAGTACATGTTGGAATTCATGTTTCCCTCAATGAACTGCAGCTCCCCAGTGCCAGCAACACTCATGCAGCCCAAGACCATGATGCTACCACCACCATGCTTGACTGTAGGCAAGATACAGTTGTCTTGGTACTTCTCACCAGGGCGCCGCCACACATGCTGGACACCATCTGAGCCAAACAAGTTTATCTTGGTCTCGTCAGACCACAGGGCATTCCAGTAATCCATGTTCTTGGACTGCTTGTCTTCAGCAAACTGTTTGCGGGCTTTCTTGTGCGTCAGCTTCCTTCTGGGATGACGACCATGCAGACCGAGTTGATGCAGTGTGCGGCGTATGGTCTGAGCACTGACAGGCTGACCTCCCACGTCTTCAACCTCTGCAGCAATGCTGGCAGCACTCATGTGTCTATTTTTTAAAGCCAACCTCTGGATATGACGCCGAACACGTGGACTCAACTTCTTTGGTCGACCCTGGCGAAGCCTGTTCCGAGTGGAACCTGTCCTGGAAAACCGCTGTATGACCTTAACCACCATGCTGTAGCTCAGTTTCAGGGTGTTAGCAATCTTCTTATAGCCCAGGCCATCTTTGTGGAGAGCAACAATTCTATTTCTCACATCCTCAGAGAGTTCTTTGCCATGAGGTGCCATGTTGAATATCCAGTGGCCAGTATGAGAGAATTGTACCCAAAACACCAAATTTAACAGCCCTGCTCCTCATTCACACCTGGGACCTTGACACATGACACCAGGGAGGGACAACGACACATTTGGGCACAATTTGGACATGTTCACTGTGGGGTGTACTCACTTATGTTGCCAGCTATTTAGACATTAATGGCTGTGTGTTGAGTTATTTCCAGAAGACAGTAAATCTACACTGCTATACAAGCTGTACACTGACTACTCTAAGTTATATCCAAGTTTCATGTCTATAGTGTTGTCCCATGAAAAGATATAATGAAATATTTGCAGAAATGTGAGGGGTGTACTCACTTTTGTGATACACTGTATATAAAATGAACCTCGATATATATAAAATGAACTCGATATATATAAAACGAAACTCGATATATATTGAATTAAAACTGATATATATAAAATGAAACTCGATATATATAAAATGAAACTTGATATATATAAAATGAACCTCAATATATATAAAAAGAAACTCGATATATATAAAATGAAAACTGATATATATATATAAAATGAAACTTGATATATATTGAATAGAAACTGATATATATAAAATGAACCTCGATATATATATAAAACGAAACTCGATATATATTGAATGAAAACTGATATATATATATAAATGAACCTTGATATATATGGAATGAAACCAGGGCCAGCGCTAGGACACCCGATTTTCTCACTGTCCCTCCAAGTGCAACGCAAGCAAAGGGGTTGGTCATCAGTTTTTTGCTTCAAATCCTAAAACTGAAAAGGTTTCAGTTTTCAGTTTTGTTTCAAATATCAAACAAACACAAATTGAAAAATGGCTCATATTTTAATTTTCAGAAATCAGCATTTCTATCAGTTCAACCGGATATAAACGCGAAAGCGTGTTCATGCGCTGACATTCGTATATTATTATTTAGACAGTGTAAATCAAGCACAATTGTTAAAAAAAAGTAATAATAATGTGACTACGCGTCCCCTGTTGTTCTGACTTTTGTGTTTGTATTTTTATATTATATATATATATACATATATATATATATATACTGTATATACTGTATATATACAGTATATATATATACACCGATCAGCCATAACAATAAAACCACTTAAAAAGCACTTTGTAGTTCTACAATTACTGACTGTAGTCCATCTATTTCTCTACATACCTTTTTAGCCTGCTTTCACCCTGTTCTTCAATGGTCAGAACCCCCAGAGGACCACCACAAAGCAGGTATTATTTAAAAACAAACATAAATTCAAGAATAAGTTAGAGATGAATAGTAAGTTTTTAGGAGTCATGGAGAAGGCCTCGGGTTATGATTTGACTAGCTCTGCTTCCCATAAAAACAATCTTCTCTGGAAAGGCAGGCTCATCCACACGATGTGCTGCCCTCCACATATTTAATGAAATTTCTGACAATTGTTCTCCAATCAGATTAAGTGCTTGTTTAAAATGCAAATATGTTCTTGTTTCTGACATGCTGTAATTAAACAGAACAATGTTCTATTTTTCCCCTGCTGTAACATGGCCCTCATCAAGGGCTTTGAAAACGGGACAATAATTGACCACCTGGTCTAGTTACAGTAGCTAAATTTATTAGAGCCTCTATCTCTATAGAAAATCAATGTGGAATTGTATGCACTGGAAAGGTTTGGATTTATTTTTTTCTAGCTGCCGTGTAATTAGCTTGACCCGAGTGACAGATGTTGAGGATTTAGTATGTTGTCATTATGTTTGCCATAAAAAATGTCATTTGCTTAGACTGCTGGAATTTCTGCTAATTTTATTTAAGCTAAAAATATTATTTGTTCTTGAAGGAAAGAGCCCTTAATTGTCAGTGTTGAGATGCAGCACTGTATTACTATTTTAGTACAGTAATGTGTCAATATTGCTACAGATCTGAAGATTTTTTTACTACAAAGTAGGTACAATTACCAAGCTTAGTAAAATAACAGTCTGGATATATACAGTGTATCACAAAAGTGAGTACACCCCTCACATTTCTGCAAATATTTCATTATATCTTTTCATGGGACAACACTATAGACATGAAACTTGGATATAACTTAGAGTAGTCAGTGTACAGCTTGTATAGCAGTGTAGATTTACTGTCTTCTGAAAATAACTTAACACACAGCCATTAATGTCTAAATAGCTGGCAACATAAGTGAGTACACCCCACAGTGAACATGTCCAAATTGTGCCCAAAGTGTCAATATTTTGTGTGACCACCATTATTATCCAGCACTGCCTTAACCCTCCTGGGCATGGAATTCACCAGAGCTGCACAGGTTGCTACTGGAATCCTCTTCCACTCCTCCATGATGACATCACGGAGCTGGTGGATGTTAGACACCTTGAACTCCTCCACCTTCCACTTGAGGATGCGCCACAGGTGCTCAATTGGGTTTAGTCCATCACCTTTACCTTCAGCTTCCTCAGCAAGGCAGTTGTCATCTTGGAGGTTGTGTTTGGGGTCATTATCCTGTTGGAAAACTGCCATGAGGCCCAGTTTTCGAAGGGAGGGGATCATGCTCTGTTTCAGAATGTCACAGTACATGTTGGAATTCATGTTTCCCTCAATGAACTGCAGCTCCCCAGTGCCAGCAACACTCATGCAGCCCAAGACCATGATGCTACCACCACCATGCTTGACTGTAGGCAAGATACAGTTGTCTTGGTACTTCTCACCAGGGCGCCGCCACACATGCTGGACACCATCTGAGCCAAACAAGTGTATCTTGGTCTCGTCAGACCACAGGGCATTCCAGTAATCCATGTTCTTGGACTGCTTGTCTTCAGCAAACTGTTTGCGGGCTTTCTTGTGCGTCAGCTTCCTTCTGGGATGACGACCATGCAGACCGAGTTGATGCAGTGTGCGGCGTATGGTCTGAGCACTGACAGGCTGACCTCCCACGTCTTCAACCTCTGCAGCAATGCTGGCAGCACTCATGTGTCTATTTTTTAAAGCCAACCTCTGGATATGACGCCGAACACGTGGACTCAACTTCTTTGGTCGACCCTGGCGAAGCCTGTTCCGAGTGGAACCTGTCCTGGAAAACCGCTGTATGACCTTGGCCACCATGCTGTAGCTCAGTTTCAGGGTGTTAGCAATCTTCTTATAGCCCAGGCCATCTTTGTGGAGAGCAACAATTCTATTTCTCACATCCTCAGAGAGTTCTTTGCCATGAGGTGCCATGTTGAATATCCAGTGGCCAGTATGAGAGAATTGTACCCAAAACACCAAATTTAACAGCCCTGCTCCCCATTTACACCTGGGACCTTGACACATGACACCAGGGAGGGACAACGACACATTTGGGCACAATTTGGACATGTTCACTGTGGGGTGTACTCACTTATGTTGCCAGCTATTTAGACATTAATGGCTGTGTGTTGAGTTATTTTCAGAAGACAGTAAATCTACACTGCTATACAAGCTGTACACTGACTACTCTAAGTTATATCCAAGTTTCATGTCTATAGTGTTGTCCCATGAAAAGATATAATGAAATATTTGCAGAAATGTGAGGGGTGTACTCACTTTTGTGATACACTGTATATATGTTTTTTTTTTTTTTTTTTTTTTTCTTTATGCATTTTCTCCCCTTTTTCTTTCTTTATAGCGCGTCCAATTGCGTCATGCTTCCTCTCCACCAATGCCGATCCCTGCTCTGATTGAGGAGAATGAAGCTAACCCATGCCCCCTCCAACACGTGGGCAGCATGCTGTATGCATCTTATCACCTACACTTTGAGGAGTGCAGTGCAGCTCAGCACTGTGTACGGAGAGACACACCCTGAGAGCACTCTTTTATCATCTCTGTGCAGGCGCCATCAATCAGCCAGCAGAGGTCGTAATTGCACCAGTCATGAGAGGGAGACCCTATAGACTTAGTCCCGCCCATATCTGAACAACAGACCAATTGTTGTTCATGTAGCCGCTCAGCCGTAGACAGCAAGCAGAGCTGAGATTCGATACGATGTATTCAAGATGCCAGCTCTGGTTCCAGCGTGTGTTTTTACCGCTGCGCCGCCTGAGCGGCCGCACAGTAAGGTTTTAAGTGGCATTTGTGCATGTAACTCCATATTGTAGTGATTGACAAATGTTTGCCAAAGTAATCCCTCACCCATGTGGTTATATCAGCTATTGTTGAGTGGCTGTTCTTAATGCAGTGTCGTTTGAGAGACAGATGATCACAGGCGTTCAGCTTAAGCTTGCACACTTGGCCTTTACACACTGAAATTCCTCCAGATTCCTTGAATCGTTTAATAATATTATGCACTGTAGAGGGAGAAATATGCAAATCCCCTCCAATCTTTCTTCGAGTGACAGATGTTAAAGATTTAGTGTGTTGTCATTATGTTTGCCATGAAAATGTCCTTTCCTCAAGCTGCTGGAATTTCTGCTAATTTTAAAATAATTAAAAGAAAAAAATAATCATTATTTATGGCAACAGTTGTCTCTGGAGCTCACCTGTAAACTTTTCCAAGTCCATTTTAATTACAAGATGACAGTTCTGACCTTGATAGGTTAATCTTCTTTAATTTTGTATTATTTAAATATAGAGAACATCAAAGTGATGAATTTATTTATTTATTTAAAGCATAGCTGCATGTCATATCCCAACAATAATAAATAAAATTATAAAATAATAATAATAAAAAAATAAAATTATTATAATACTTCTCCTTCTCCTTCTCCTTCTCCTTCTCCTTCTCCTTCTCCTTCTCCTTCTCCTTCTTCTTCTTCTTCTTCTTCTTCTTCTTCTTCTTCTTCTTATTATTATTATTATTATTAGTAGTAGTAGTAGTATTGGTATTATTATTTAAAATAGACTAAAATATAAACCAGGTCACTAACTAATATAATAATAATAATAATAATAATAATAATAATAATAATAATAACAAAACAACAATTATTATTATTATTATTATTTTTATTTAATGTAGACTAAAATATAAAACAGGTCACTTATATATATATATATATATATATATATATATATATATATATATATATATATATATATATATATATACAGTGTATCACAAAAGTGAGTACACCCCTCACATTTCTGCAGATATTTAAGTATATCTTTTAATGGGACAACACTGACAAAATGACACTTTGACACAATGAAAAGTAGTCTGTGTGCAGCTTATATAACAGTGTAACTTTATTCTTCCCTCAAAATAACTCAATATACAGCCATTAATGTCTAAACCACCGGCAACAAAAGTGAGTACACCCCTAAGAGACTACACCCCTAAATGTCCAAATTGAGCACTACTTGTCATTTTCCCTCCAAAATGTCATGTGACTCGTTAGTGTTACTAGGTCTCAGGTGTGCATAGGGAGCAGGTGTGTTCAATTTAGTAGTACAGCTCTCACACTCTCTCATACTGGTCACTGAAAGTTCCAACATGGCACCTCATGGCAAAGAACTCTCTGAGGATCTTAAAAGACGAATTGTTGCGCTACATGAAGATGGCCGAGGCTACAAGAAGATTGCCAACACCCTGAAACTGAGCTGCAGCACAGTGGCCAAGATCATCCAGCGTTTTAAAAGAGCAGGGTCCACTCAGAACAGACCTCGCGTCGGTCGTCCAAAGAAGCTGAGTGCACGTGCTCAGCGTCACATCCAACTGCTGTCTTTGAAAGATAGGCGCAGGAGTGCTGTCAGCATTGCTGCAGAGATTGAAAAGGTGGGGGGTCAGCCTGTCAGTGCTCAGACCATACGCCGCACACTACATCAAATTGGTCTGCATGGCCGTCACCCCAGAAGGAAGCCTCTTCTGAAGTCTCTACATGAGAAAGCCCGCAAACAGTTTGCTGAAGACATGTCAACAAAGGACATGGATTACTGGAACCATGTCCTATGGTCTGATGAGACCAAGATTAATTTGTTTGGTTCAGATGGTCTCAAGCATGTGTGGCGGCAATCAGGTGAGGAGTACAAAGATAAGTGTGTCATGCCTACAGTCAAGCATGGTGGTGGGAATGCCATGGTCTGGGGCTGCATGAGTGCAGCAGGTGTTGGGGAGTTACATTTCATTGAGGGACACATGAACTCCAATATGTACTGTGAAATACTGAAGCAGAGCATGATCCCCTCCCTCCTGAAACTGGGTCGCAGGGCAGTGTTCCAGCATGATAATGACCCCAAACACACCTCTAAGATGACCACTGCTTTATTGAAGAGGCTGAGGGTAAAGGTGATGGACTGGCCAAGCATGTCTCCAGACCTAAACCCAATAGAACATCTTTGGGGCATCCTCAAGCGGAAGGTGGAGGAGCGCAAAGTCTTGAATATCCGCCAGCTCCGTGATGTCGTCATGGAGGAGTGGAAAAGCATTCCAGTGGCAACCTGTGAAGCTCTGGTAAACTCCATGCCCAGGAGAGTTAAGGCAGTTCTGGGAAATAATGGTGGCCACACAAAATATTGACACTTCAGGAACTTTCACTAAGGGGTGTACTCACTTTTGTTGCCGGTGGTTTAGACATTAATGGCTGTATATTGAGTTATTTTGAGGGAAGAATAAATTTACACTGTTATATAAGCTGCACACAGACTACTTTTCATTGTGTCAAAGTGTCATTTTGTCAGTGTTGTCCCATGAAAAGATATACTTAAATATCTGCAGAAATGTGAGGGGTGTACTCACTTTTGTGATACACTGTATATATATCATAATAATACAATAAAAAAATAAAAATAATTATTATTATAATTATGATTAATATTATTATTAGTAGCAGTAGTAGTGGTATTGTTATTATTATTACTTAATGTAGACTAAAATATAAAAGAGGTCACTAATTAATATAATAATAATAATACTTATTATTCTTATTATTATTATACATAATATAATTATTATTTTTCCATATTACATATAAATACCCCATATAAAATATATTACTATATTTTCCCAACTGACAACCGCAAACTATATAAAAAATATATATTACGCTCTATGTACACACACAGTCATACATAACTGATTGTATATTCATGTTCATTTCTGTGGCTCACCTGAATTCATTGATATTCTGTGACAGTTCTACAAAAATTAATTTAGCAATTTTTCTTTTTTTTTTTGGCATTTGATTAAATTATGGTGCCATCAGTTTATTAGAACACTGGCACATGGGAGCATACTCGGTGCAAATGTTTCATTTGTTACATTTGGTTGATTCCAGTATCATCTCGACCCATGTGCTTAGAGGGAGCTTTTGTGGCATCAGAGAGCGTTTTAATCACAGGATCAAGTCATTTGGTGGCACAACTCAGTGGGCCGTACAAGCCAGTCTCTACCCCCACTCGCCCGATTTCCAGTGATTAATACATACAAGCTGTTTCTGCAAAGTACAGCAGCATGAGAGATGAACCCTGCCTTGTCTCCAGAGTCAGTTTATAATTATTATATTGTGTCTCAATTTAACTCAATCAGAACAGCCTCTCACAGTGCAGACCGTGTACGAGCCATGTGGGACCTGCGTCTGATGAATCTGGAGCGTTCAGTTGTGCGAGGAAAATGAATTGGATTAAAATATTTGATAATCAGTTTCTTTGTGCGTTCAACCTTGCATCTTTAAACTCAAATCCCTCCCCTTTGCTTTTCACCCCAGTTCCACTGGACCCCTCCTTGCAATAGTGTCAGAAGACAGATTCTAAATATTTCCTCTGTTTCACAGTCGAGGTGTCAAGCCCCGGCGTTGATTCATTTAACATAATCACTGTGTTCTAATGGAACGGTTAATACCAGAGTGACAAGTGCGTTTCTTTCCTGTAGGAACCCAATCACTTCACCACAACTCTGAGGTGATGAATGTGTAATTACCAAGTTTGACAGACCTAGTGCAGCTTTGTGTGTGCATGTGAGAGAGGCTGAGGTGAGAAGCTGCGTACATCCAGATTCACACTCTTGGCCTTCATTCACAAAATACTATAATGACATATAGAAAGTCATATATAAACACAGATTGCTGTAAGTTTAGGGTATAGCACCCTTAGCGTATCTCTAATTGCTAATTATGAATAACCATTCATATTTACACTTGTTCAGTAATGTATGTAGTGTAAAGTTTCCAAACCATTATTAAGATGGACCCAATGA
This sequence comes from Trichomycterus rosablanca, assembly GCF_030014385.1. NCBI lineage: Eukaryota > Metazoa > Chordata > Actinopteri > Siluriformes > Trichomycteridae > Trichomycterus > Trichomycterus rosablanca. The sequence goes on from NC_086004.1 coordinate 19,328,511, forward strand.
CATTTAGGACTTTATCATTTATGGCTGTTGATCTAATTCAATTAGATCTAATTATGAAAGGTCACATTTTACACAAATACATTATATCACTGTTTTTAATAGGAAAAAAGTAATTGGATAGTAATATAGAAATTACATAGATAGAACAAATAATAATAACGATAATGATAATAAAAATAATGATAATAATAATAATAATAATAATAATATGATAATAAAATAATAATAATAATAACAATAATAATAATAATGATAATAATAATAATAATAATATTTATAATACTATTATAATGTATTATTTTTATTATTATTTCTTTAATAAAATATGTAATTTCTATACCTATCTAATTACTTCATTAATTTTTTTTATAATAATGATAATAATAATAACAACAACAATAATAATAATATAATGTATTATTATTATTATTATTATTATTATTATTTCTTTTATAAAATACATAATTTCTATATCTATCTAATTACTTTTTTTATTAAGATGTACTATGTAGTGTATTTGTGTAATATGTAACCATTCATAATTAGATTTAATTAACAGCCATAAATAATGTTCTAATAATAAGATAAATGTTATCAGGTCCATAACATTTGTTGTTAAATAACTATTAATAACTGTATTAATTACATTATAATAAAAATAATAATAATAATAATAATAATAATAATAATAATACGCTGGGGTGGCGCAGCAGTAAAGTACGCTAGCACAACAGAGTTGGGGTTTTGAATACATCGTATCGAATCTCAGCTCTGCCTTCCGACTGGGCTGGGCGGCTGCATAAACAGCGATTTTGCTGTTGTTCATAGGGGTAAAGTCAAATCATAGGTCCTCAAACTGGTGCAACTGCGGCCCCTGCTGGCTGACTGATGGCGCCTGCACAGGGCTGAGTAATGATGCTGATGGGGGTGTGGCCCTCTGTACACAGTGCCGATTGGTGTGTGAACTCGACTCGTGCAGGTGGAAAATGCAGTCTGTACTGACTGTACATGCCGGAGGGGGCGTATGTCAGTTGAGAGGCGTCCTCAGTCAGCGGTGAAGGGTCCAATCAGTAGAGAGGATGCAATCGGGGTGATTGGACATGACTAGATTAGGGGAGAAAAATTGGGGGAAAAAGTTGAAAAAAAAAAAGAAATAATAATAATAATTTTCAGTTACTTTTATATGTTATATATGTTATACCCCTACAGACACACCCAACTGGCCAAAAGCACCACTGGGGATTTGAAAGCTGATACAACATAATATTATTGAAAATAAATTCTATGCTTTTAACTATGTGGCTCATCTGCTGAATAAATTTGGCCTTCTGAATTGCTATTTTGGCCAGCAGAGGGGTCTCAGAGGTGCCTCATAGATATTAATTTGCTTCAGATAAAAGTTTGTCTAAGTTTTCTTGCCAACCCCTATGTTGGTGCACTTGCTTTTCTCTAAAGCTGTGATGCTCTGCCGCTCAATCAGTGCTGCGTTGTTTTTTTATAGCTTGTCATGTTATGACATCAAGTTTTCATTTCTGCACTATCCCTGTTCTGTCCACTTTCGTCTTTGTTTGTTATTTTGTTTCAATTAATTTGGTCTTTTTGTTAGTGTTTTTTTTTAGTATTTAATGTTATTCTTCCCTGATTACACATTTGCACTTTGTTCTGCACATCTGCATTTCCATTCTCACAGGTGAGTAGATTCGCCTCATGACTCAATAGCGAGGTGCTTTCAGCCTTGTTACGAACTGACCTCTGCAGGGACTTGAAAGCTCTCTTCATCGCTGATTGACTTCGATATGCCAGACCAGCGTGATCTGTCTAAGCATGTGGAATGAGAGTGAAAGCAAGCCTGAGACACTACAAGAACCGAGAATGAGATGCGGAGAGGTTCGAGATTGCCGTGGCTATGTGAGAGGGTGAGATGCTAATAGACAAAAAAAAAAAAAAAACATGCATGCTGTTTGACAGAAGTGGCCTATTCTGACACCTGCAGCCTTTCTGAACCCTGCGACAGTGGTGTCATGACAGGCCTCGCCTCCCACTCAATCACGGTGCTGCTAATCACATGCTAATAAATTAGCTCCTGTCCTTGGGTCATATCCCCCATGCTATCAGCAAACATCTACGGTGTCACTTATCTTTTTCTCACCCTCTAAAATGAAGAAAAAGCTGTGACGTTTGTAGTAGCTCGGAAGAGTGTTAAGATTATAAATAAAGACAGATTTTTTTTGGTTCTCTTGTTTTATAGACATAGTAAAAACACACAGAATGCACAAATTGTGAGTACTGGATAATCTTTAACATTATTAATAAGGTCTAAAATTATTTATCCAGACTCCCAGTTTCTCTGCACACCGGGGGTTTAGGATTTAATTTCTAATGTTTTGCTTCAGTGTTCTGTAGAGCGCTAATTTTCAGAATTGATCACTGCCTCATAATCACAAGATTTTAAACCATATTTTTCTTTTCTTTTTTCTATGTTTTTAGAGAAACATACAGTATATGGACAAAAATATTAGAACCCCCCTTTATTAACTGAATTCATGTGTTTCAGCCATTACAATTGCTAACACATGTAATAAATAAATCATAAAAAGTAAATGATATCCTTCCAGCTTTCCAGCACCAGTTTAGGGAAGGCTCCTGACCTCAGGCCTGCTGAACAGCTTTGGAATCAACTGAAACATCAGTTGAGGCTTTTTTGACCACCATCAGCACACCTAGCCATACAAATGGGCACAAATTCACACAGGCATAGTTTAAATTTATTGTGGCCTTCTCAGAGGAGTAGCTGTTGTTATAGCTGAAAAGATCAGATAGAGGTCACTTAATTTTAATACCATCTACAGTTAGCCTTCAGTATGTCAATGTTATAAGAGAGCACTAAATGTGCTAGAGGTTTTTATCCTTTTATTATTTATTTTTTTATAATAAATTTAAAGTATTTTTTTTAAGTAATTTTGATATCTTTATCTTTTAATATGTTAATCTGTTTTTATTAAAGTAAATTTAAAGTAATTTAGAAAGTATTTTTATATATCTTACCCTGAATTTAAATATCTCTTATCCCATTTATGTACTTTTAAAGTAATTTTAATATATCATCCTGTTTTTTTTTATTTCATTTTTAAAGTAATTGAAAAGCATGTTTTAATATTTCCTACTCTGAATTATAATATATTTTACCCTGTTTTTATTTCATTTTTTTAAGTAATTTTAAAGTAATTTTGATATCTTTATCTGTTAGTGTTAGCCTGTTTTTATTTTACTTTTAAGTAGATTTAAACTAATTTAAGTTTTTTTTTAAAATATCTCTTACCCTGTTGTTTATTTTATTATTTTAAGTAAATTTAAAGTCATTTTTAAGTACTTATTAATATATTTTAAACTTTTAATATTTCTTACCATTTTTTTAGTAAGTAATTATTATTTTTATTTTATCTCCTACCCTAAATTTTAAAATCTCTTACCCTGTTGTTTATTTTATTATTTTAAGTACATTTCAAGTAATTTTTAGGTATTTGTTAATATCTCTTATCTTGACGTGTAATATCTCTTACATAATATCTCTTATCTCTTAAGTAATATAAAAGTTTTTTTTTTAATATTTAAATTTGCAATTTTAAATTATTTTTTATATATTTTACCTTGAATTTTAATATTTCTTGCCCTGGTGTTTATTTAATTATTTTAAGTACATTTAAAGTATTTTTTTTAAATATGTGTTAATGTCTCTTATCTAGATAGATAGATAGATAGATAGATAGATAGATAGATAGATAGATAGATAGATAGATAGATAGATAGATAGATAGATAGATAGATAGATAGATAGATAGATAGATAGATAGATAGATAGATAGATAGATAGATAGATAGATAGATAGATAGATACTTTATTGATCCCGAAGGAAATTAAAGACTTTTCTTGACTTTTCATCTCTTACCCTGTAAATTTAAAGTAGTTTTTAAGTTTTTTTTATATTTCTTACTTTATTTAAATTTTATCTTATTCCCTGTTATTTTTTAAGCAATTTTTATTGTTTTAAGTATTTTCTCTTGTGATTTTCTACATCAACATTAAACACACCAATGTCTTCAATGCTAAAATGACCAATCTGTAATTTTTCAAAAACCACAAACCGTTGATCTTTTGCAAGAATTAAGTGCTGAGTACAAACACGATGCTTTTGATACAGAATATGAATTATAACACGCCTGGCTTTGAATCAAAGTAATTATTATACCTTTGTGTTGCTCTGTAAAAGTGCTGTATCATCAGCCGCCGTTTGGGCGAGCGTGGGTTCGTGCGAGTTACTCACTGACTTGTGCCGCCAAGTCTGAGATGTTGTTTGATTTGAATATCCATAATTACTACAGATGTATTTAAAAGGCGTTATAATAAGCATTTGCTGAAACTTTAAAAAATGCTTTATGATGAGCGTGGAACTTTAAACGTGTGCATCGTTGAATAGTGTTTAAATGTATTCATCAGGGCAATTGAATAACGCCCTGGTGTACTGCTGTACTGATCAGAGAGCGGCTTCTACTCAATGAAGAGTAACTACGATTAGCACTAGTCTTCTCCTGGATTGAATTTCAGGTCATCGGTCAAGCCATTTAAGCTTGTTTTGATGGGTTTTAATCTTTTGGTGATTTTATTTATACACGACTACATGGGGATGTGAGGATACATTTACCCTCGCCCATCTGCTTTTTATTTTAATAGTTGCACATTGAATTAGAATTGAATTCACATTAGTTTATGGCATACTTGTGCCTTTATTACTAACCTCAGACTAAATAATAATACACTATTCAGTCATAACATTAAAACCACCTCCTTGTTTCTACACACATTGTCCATTTTATCAGCTCCACTTACCATATAGAAGCACTTTGTGGTTCTACAATTACTGACTGTAGTCCATCTGTTTCTCTGCATGCTTTGTTAGCCCCCTTTTATGCTGTTCTTCGATGGTCATGACCACCACAGAGCAGGTACTATTTGGGTGTTGGATCATTCTCAGCACAGCAGTGACACTGACATGGTGGTGGTGTGTTAGTGTGTGTTGTGCTGGTATGAGTGGATAAGACACAGCAGCGCTGATGGAGTTTTTTTTAAACATCTCACTATCACTGCTGGACTGAGAATAGTCCACCAACCAAAAATATATCCCATGGGCAGGGTCCTGTGACCACTGATGAAGGTCTAGCAGATGACCAACTCAAACAGCAGCAATAGATGAGCGATCGTCTCTGACTTCACATCTACAAGGTGGACCAACTAGACAGGAGTGTCTAATAGAGTGGACAGTAAGTGGACACTCATACCAGCACAACACACTAACACACCACCACCATGTCATTGTCACTGCAGGACTGAGAATGATCCACCATCTAAATAATACCCGCTTTGTGGTGGTCCTGTGGTGGTGCTGACCATTAAAGAACAGGGTGAAAGCAGACTAAAGTAAGTATGTAGAGAAAAAGATGGACTTCAGTCAGTAATTGTAGAACTACAATGTGCTTATATATGGTAAGTGGAGCTGATAAAATGTACAGTGAGTGTAGAAACAAGGAGGTGGTTTTAATGTTATGGCTGATCAGTGTATATAGAGTAAGGGACAGGTACTACTATCTTATATCTGTCCAAGTAGATAAAAGAAGATGCTATAGGTAAATTATAGTTAGAGTGTACAGAATTAATAAATAAGCAGTGTTTTGCTTATGATAGCAGCTTTCAAATGCTCAGACTGCATCTGAATCTAAAAGAACACTAACCCCATCTAAGCGTGTGCCCAGTCAATCTCTAAAGCTCTATTTGCTTTGTATTTAATTACCTGTAAACCCAACAACAGCACAATTTTGTCTAAGCCCAGTTCCTATCAAAAGGCCCTTTAACGTGTGTTTTTTCTGCACAGACGGCCAGTGTTTCTGCACTTTTTTTTTACTTCTTCTCGGGAGAATTCCTCACCACACACCGGAGAGTTTCTCATAACTTCAACACCAATAAAGAAGGAACCATCTGTCCATTACCATTCATATGCAATGTTGCAATTTTAGCCTTTCAGCCTATTTACTCTTTTTTTTTTACGGGTTTGGAGTTTTCCTGCTGGTCATACAGTATATTGATATTCAGTCTGGAACAAAATTTAAAATGTCATCCCTAGGCATTTCCTCTCTGAGAATCAGTCCTTTCTCTATAATTTCCATTGAAATTTGGTGTGCAAATGCAGTAATAGACACATTTATAAAATCAAAAGGATTCAATTTTCTTTTCAATCACACAACAGTATGAATAGCTTTTTCTATTGAACCTAACAACGAGGAGCCATTACCACACGCTAAAGGATGGGTTGCCTTCACTTGCTTTTTTTTTTTTTTTCCTGAAAGTGTGTCAAACAATTTCCTTGCGTCTTCACATTTGTTCCGGGCTAACGGGGGCCTGTCAAACAGGTTTGTTCCTAATTTGTCAGGCGGAATGTGGTTTTTATTTCAGTCGGTGCGGAGTGATCAGCGGCGCTCGTGTATTTATGTGTATTTTAATGCAGATCGTCGGTCGCGGTAATACATTAACTCCGATGCTTTGCTGATGACAACTGAAGGCGTCTAATTGCGGCTGGTAAATTATTTGGAAAGCAAGATGTGCGTCGCAAGTCATTGACTCCTGCGTACTGGGCGTGCAGGACGCAGTGATGGCCAGTGCAAATGGAGGAAAGTGGTTGAAAATGAACATTTCTGCCTCGGTAGTGTAATGGCTCTGTCGCTCTACTGAAAGGTTATGGTAAATGACTGGAATTTATGACTTCCTTACATTTTATTTATTCTTCATATCACTCTGTGTAGTCTGCTTTTACTTTGTTATGATGGAGATGGCTATTCAGGTACACTATATGGACAAAAGTATTGGGACACCTGTTCTAATGTTCGAATTCATGCATTTTAGCCATAACAAATGTTTAAAAGTATACTTAATCTATTTTATAAGGGAATTGTATGCTGCTAACCTTGCAGTAACAGTTTGGGGAGGGTGCTTTCATGTTCAAGCATGACTGTCCCTGCCCCTGATATGAAAAAAAGCTTGGCCTGCACAGAGTCCTGATCTCAGCCCCACTGAATACTTTTGGAATGAACTGGAACATCAATTGTGGCTTTTTTGACCAACATCAATGCCCAGCCTTACAAATGTTCTTTTGACTAAATGGACACAAATTCCCACAGTTTTGTTAAAAAAAAGAGATATGAAAGCTGATTTATTTATTCATTTATTTATTTATTCATTCATCCATCCATTCATTTATTCACTTATTTATTTATATATTCATTCATTCATTCATTTATTCACTTATTTATTTATTCATTCATTTATTCACTTATTTATTTATTTATGTATTCATTCACTCATTTATTCACTTATTTATTTATTTATGTATTCATTCATTCATTTTTTATTCACTTATTTATTTATTCATTCATTTTTATTCACTTATTTATTTATTTATTTATTTATTCATTCATTTATTTACTTATTTATTTATTTAGTTATTCATTCATTTATTCACTTATTTATTTATTCATTTTTTATTCACTTATTTATTTATTCATTCATTTTTATTCACTTATTTATTTATTAATTTTTTTATTCACTTATTTATTTATTCATTCATTTTTATTCACTTATTTATTTATTTATTTATTTATTCATTCATTTATTCACTTATTTATTTATTCATTCATTCAGTTATTTATTTATTTATTCATTCATTCATTTATTCACTTATTTATTTACTCATTCATTCATTCATTCATTTATTTATAGGATGTCCGACAAGCTCATGGTCAGTTGTCCAAATACTTTTGACATAAAGTGTATTTTCCTGTTTGCTGTACCGCTGTTAACATATTTTTAAATAGGCCTCTCTCAGTATGGATTGATTATGCTAATGATGTTGTGCTTTTAAATCGTCAGTGGACTTCATTTAAATGAATCTTGACAACACAGAACCCCCATTCACAGCAGAAATGAAGATTTTCCTCTGTCCAGCTAATCTACAGACTGCACTCTAATACGAGTGTCCTGCTCATCTGAAGTAATTAATCAGTTTTCACACTCCTCTGACCCACTGCCGAGCAGGGCTCGCTACTCACGCAGGCACACATCTGAGCAGATGGGCTGCGATTTGCAACACATATGTTTTTTACATCCGACCATCGGGAATTTTAATTATAGCCACCCGTTCCTTTTTTTACAATGAAAGAAGCCCAGCGTTGCCACATTATCTATTTATTTACAGTGCTAGCGAGAAAGTATTAGGATAAATATTTCATTAAGAATATTAATGTGGCCAGTTCCAGCCTTCAGTTTTGATGAGCAAGTTATTTAATGGTTTAGGGACAAACTGTCAATCAGCACTTTTAAAAGAGCAGCTTGTGGGTAGATCTAATCATTTAATTTGTTTGTGTGTTATTGCAAACATCAGCTTTATTGAAAAACAAACAACTATTAATTTGTATTAATGAGGTATAAATAGGGTTTATTTTATTATTTTATTTTATTATAATATTTTTAATGTTGTGTATGCATTTTGCCAGCTACATATTTAGAATTAATATCCATCCATCCATCCATCCATACATCCATACATCCTGCTATCTGTCTATCCATCCATCTATCCTATTTAGGGTCTGATTCTCTATGGCCAAAGGCAGGAAACTCCCTTGCCTTTATATACACTGATCAGCCATAACATTAAAACCACCTCCTTGTTTTTACACTCACTGTCCATTTTGTCAGCTCCACTTACCATATAGAAGCACTTTGTAGTTCTACACTTATAGTCCATCTATTTCTCTGCATAACTTTTTAGCCTGTTTCACCCTGTTCTTCAATGGTCAGGACCCCCACAGGACCACGACAGAGCAGGTATTATTTAGGTGGTGGATCATTCTTAGCACTGCAGTGACACTGACATGGTGGTGGTGTGTTAGTGTGTGTTGTGCTGGTATACACTCATACCAGCACAACACACACTAACACACCACCACCATGTCAGTGTCACTGCAGTGCTAAGAATGAGACACAGACACAGCAGCGCTGCTGGAGTTTTTAAATACCGTGTCCACTCACTGTCCACTCTATTAGACACTCCTACCTAGTTGGTCCACCTTGTAGATGTAAAGTCAGAGACGATCGCTCATCTATTGCTGCTGTTTGAGTTGGTCATCTTTTTGCCCTTCACCAGTGGTCACAGGACGCTGCCCATGGGGCGCTGTTGGCTGGATATTTTTGGTTAGTGGACTATTCTCAATCCAGCAGTGACAGTGAGGTGTTTAAAAACTCCATCGGCGCTGCTGTGTCTGATCCACTCATACCAGCACAACACACACTAACACACCACCACCATGTCAGTGTCACTGCAGTGCTGAGAATGATCCACCACCCAAATAATACCAAATAATGTAGTGGTCCTGGGAGAGTCCTGACCATTGAAGTACAGCATGAAAGGGGGCTAACAAAGCATGCAGAGAAACAGATGGACTACAGTCAGTATTTGTAGAACTACAAAGTACTTCTATATGGTAAGTGGAGCTGATAAAATGGACAGTGAGTGTAGAAACAAAGAGGTGGTTTTAATGTAAAGGCTGATCAGTGTATACAAGTACATACTGAAAAGAAAGAACGTTCCTCCAGGACCAGGGTGCAGCACAGAAAAAAAGTGCAAGACAATACACGGTGCAGATAAACAAAAATACAATAAATACAAAAGACATTTCTAATCTAAAAAGTAATTAAACAAGACAAGACTAGAGACAAATGTAGTGATGGCCAGTACATAGTACTGAGTAAATGATAAGTGAGGTAAAAAACATATTCCGATATACAGTTAGCAGCGTAGGGTTTTACAGCAGCTTTGATATAAAAAGAGTAAGGTGCCCTGATTTATGTTGACTATCTACCCATCCATCCATCCATCCATCCATCCATCCTTTAGATAATTATATAAAAATTCTGTCTGTTTTTTCATAGCTTTATCGTAACCACTATCATAGTACCTTGAAACTCGACGTCAGTTGGTTCTGGGACTGGTACAGATGTATGCTGGATTATATACTGTATAAGTCAAGGATTTTAAGAAAAAAGTAAACATGTGCTTTAATGACTACAGCAAAGCTTTTTACCATGTAAACCACACAACATTTTGGAATGCCATCAGAAATATGGGAATATCATAGTACCTTGAACCTCGATGTCAACAGGTTCTGGGACTGGCGTTGAGTGTTAAGGTATTTTTTCTCATAAGGATGTATGGAAAACCTGTAAATGAGTTCTACAGTCCAGTGGAACTGCATATATTTTAGGCTAATGTAAAATTATTTGGTACTCTATTAACTGTACTCTACCAAGGATCCAAAGAAACCAAAAAGATCTCTACAAACAAGACATCATTTGCTTTTGTCTAAACTACACAGAAGATAAACTAAGGCAGGTCCTGATCGATTGATCAATTCCCACTGAAAATATTTTAAGGTTCCTAAGATTCAGACTCAGTAAAGATTCAGTCAAAAACACACATTGGCGAGAAATGCCCTCAGAAAGATGGGAATACAAGATACAGCCAAGGCCCTAATAAGAAAAGTTAAAGTAAAAAAAATGAAAAGATAAATCTTCAGTTCAGCATAAAGAAAACACAACAGGTAAGACCACTAACATCATAATTAATGAAGAAGATGTTAAAGTGCTGGACAGATTTTGACTACCTGGATTAATTATTTATAGCAAATGATCCAGCACTCAGAAAATATGACAGAAACAAGAATGAAGTTACTGGAAAAATCTTCAGATGTAAAAATGCATCTCTTTAAACAAAGATCAGAATTGTCCAGTTTGTCTTCTCTGTGGTTCTTTATGGATGTCAAAGCTGGACATAAAAAAGCAGAACAGGAATAATATCAATGCCTATGAACTTTGGTATTGGCAAAGACTTTAAAGAGTACCTCAAAGTCCAGATTACCAAATTAACGTTCTTTTGTTTTGGATAAATTGTAGGAAGAACCAGTTCATTAGAACAGACAAGTATTTATTAGTATTATTTATTTCTTTATTGAATTAATTTATATAATCATTTATTTATTTATTTATTCATTTTGTTGCATTTTTTCAGTAATTTAGTTATTGTGATAATCACCCACAATATGGACAATTTTCTTTCTTTCTTTCTTTCTTTTTTTTTTTTTTTATGGACAATTTTCTTTATTTATTTTATTCATTTTTTTCTATTAAAATCACAGGGAGGGAGTGACTAATAATTAAACATGATAGCCATAGCTACGTGATAAACTATAAACATGTTTTTTCATGTCTTTGTGGCACTCTCAGAATAAGTATAGGCTGTGTGTAAGCACACAGTTGAAGAAACATTTCACTTTTGTTCCACACAGATATTTAATGTATGACAGTATGAACAGCATTACACCTGACAGCACATTCACTTCTTAAGACTGCGCTGTGACAGAGGAGATTCTCCAGGGTGGATAATTGCATCACAGGTCGGCAGCATGCTGCTTATTATTGATTCATGGGGAACAGAATGAACTGCTCTTGAATGTATAAAATTATGCTTAAAGGGCCATTTTAGTCAGCTAAAATCGCAGCCCGCCAAATGACGGGCTTTTGTCACTGGCAGCTCCACTTGCCTGCCAGCTCTGCTTTTAAGGGTTTGGCAGCAAGGACGTGGTCTATATTTAAAGAACCTGACAGGTCGGACAGTAATGCAGTTGTCTGGGCTTTTATTTCTTACACGAGATCCGCTTTGTAAAGTCACGGTGTATTAGAATGAAACCCACTTGGCATGGATGAGTGGCGGCAAAAGACGTCTTTCTGAATTTCTACCTGTTATTGATTATGTCTGGGAATAAAGTTGGCTAGTTGTGTGTATGGAAGTTTGCGGTCATCCAGGTCACTTTCAAGGTGAATGTCCTTCAGAGCTGATCACATTTCTGATCACAAATCTACAAAATTAGAATTAAGTCCAGTCTTTTAGACATAATAATATTAAAGGACAGTGTCTTGAAAAAGATTCCCAAAATTTTATTTTGGAAAAATGACAATCACTCACTCAAATAAATAAATAAAGAAATAAATGGATGGATGGATGGATGTTTTTTTTTGAAGAGGTTATTAATAAAATAATAAAATTAATAATAGTAATAAATAAATATTATTATATTTATAGTCACACAGTAACACCCTGGACGGGATGCCAGTCCATCACATGCCAGTCCATCACAGGGCAGACACACACACTCATTCACTTATAGGGCAATTCAGTGTCTCCAGTTAATCTGACTGCATGTTTTTAGACTGTGGGAGGAAACCGGAATAAATATTATTAATAAATATTCTTTATAAATATCAATTATAATTAATTATAAATATTAACTATAAATATTGATTAATAAAATATATATATCAAAATAAATAAATAAGTAAATAAATAAAAATTAAATTAAAGGCTACAGCTTAAATCAATTAATATATAATTTTAAGAAAGTTACATAACTAAATGTCAATCTGCAGTTTAAAGCAGCAACATGTGCTAGATAATCATGTCAGAGGACCTTCTTTCACTGTTCTGATGTCCAGTTCTGATGCCTGCATGCAAACTGTGGCTGCTTTCAATAATTGTCAAGATTTAGCATCAATTCTGGCATCAATGATTCTTGGCGGCCCAACAACATGTCGATGGTTGGGTTTTTGTCCCTCTTCCTAGGTGTGGGTACTCCTTGCTAAAGGTGCTAAGGTTCAACCCTGTCATCTGGCCATAAAATGTTGGCCTTTGATCCACAAGTCACTCAGGTATTTACACCGATCAGCCATAACATTAAAACTACCTCCTTGTTTCTACACTCACTGTCCATTTTATCAGCTCCACTTGGTGGGTCATTCTCAGCACTGCTTTACAATGACATGGTGGTGGTGTGTTAGTGTGTGTTGTGCTGATATGAGTGGATAAGACACAGCAATGCTGATGGAGTTTTTAAATACCTCACTGTCACTGCTGGACTGAGAATAGTCCACCAACCAAAAATATCCAGCCAACAGCGCCCCGTGAGCAGCTTCCTGTGACCACTGATGAAGGTCTAGAAGATGACCAACTCAAACAGCAGCAATAGATGAGCGATCGTCTCTGACTTTACATCTACAAGGTGGACCAACTAGGTAGGATTGTAATAGAGTGGACAGTGAGTGGACACGGTATTTAAAAACTACAGCAGCATTGCTGTGTCTGATCCACTCATACCAGCACAACACACACTAACACACCACCACCATGTCAGTGTCACTGCAGTGCTGAGAATGATCCACCACCCAAATAATAGTCCTGACCATTGAAGAACAGCATGAAAGGGGGCTAACAAAGCATGCAGAGAAACAGATGGACTACAGTCAGTAATTGTAGAACTACAAAGTGCTTCTATATGGTAAGTGCTGATAAAATGGACAGTGAGTGTAGAAACAAGGAGGTGGTTTTAATGTTATGGCTGATCGGTGTACATTGCCATGCACATTTTTGAGTGGTCTGAATAATTTTGCTCCTCAGTGTATTTTCTATATTGGTTCTGAAATAAACTTATTCCAATGCCTGGCACTTACTTCACTGGCATGGGAGGAATAACCATGGTCACTATTTTTAAATGGCATATAGATCCAAAAATGGAGATAGAATGGGATTGCAATCTGGCCTTTTGATGGTCATTCCAGTATAAATGCTTTTTTTTTCCTTCTGCAAGGCTACTTGTTCTAACCCCACCCTTGTAATTTTAATAGCATTGTATGGTGTTTGTCATTGAACATACACCCAAGCCACTGGGCATGAGGTCGTCTCCAACAAGCCCGCTCCATTTAATTACAGCTTATGATTTTCTGAAAGGGCTCGACCAGCCGAGAGAGATCAGGAACACCACTGCCACAACAACACAGCTGCAGCTGCTGCTTCTGATTGTCACATACACACATACACAACACAATACACACATATCAAAACATGTCATTCAGCACTACTATAAGGTTCCTGACCAATAGTGGGAACATTGAATGTGTAAGAAAATATCTGGTCTACTTATATTGCTTAAACACAAACACACACACACACACACACAGAGAGACAGCACTGATGGCAGTAATGTGGTCTCAGTAACAGCTGGAACACATCAGGCAGGCAAAACCAGGCCCAGTCTTGTGCACCCGGCGCTGCACACTCCTTCAGCCTGGCACTGACTTTTATTTGCTCATAAAGAATGCGTAAGTCCTGATTTGCTTCCCACATATTCAGAGGATAAAAGAATTAAACGCCAGTTTCCTCATACAGTAAACATTAACAACTGATAATAAAGAGGTCAGTTTGTTTTTTCTAGTAGCTATATTTGTAGGTAGACTAGTGTAAAAGGCAGAAGATTAAGCAGTGTGTAAGAAACACCCATGAAATATAAATAGGACGCAATCATTAGTTAAATTTTACCGCTTGAGGCTGTTGTGTTCAGGATATCTGGCCTCTGAATGTGTTGTGGAAGCTTTGCTATACTGTATTAGTGTGAGATGTAAATCTCTCGAAATTCCTGTCATCTTTTCCAGGAGCATTATGATTTCCTGAGACGGTAACCATCATAATTAAGTTTAATTGAACCATCTGACAGCTAGATTAGTAAAACAGATGAAAGAAACAAAATTCTGATGGTGGAAGGAAACCGAATCCGAAACAAAACCCCTTCAGAAGTTTGCAGATGTGACCCATCAGTCACAATTCAAAGAATGGCCATTGATGAAAAACTCCAATAAGGAAGTAGGAAATGACTAAACATTCAAGTTGTTGCCCATTTTTTTGCAGTTGGGACCACAACCAAAAACTTCCTGAATCGACAGGAAACGACACGTGCGTGGCAGCTTTTTGGCGACGGGGGCGGGTACAGGAAAGAGGCCGGGCCAGTGCACAGGACTGGACTTGGCAGGCCGAGCCTCGGCATTGTGGGACGAGCCACTCGACGTTGCGAGAGCTCAGGCTGGCCATTCATCCACACCAGCATCCCCGTGATTAGCATTGTCCTCTTCCAGATGGCCCATCATCTGTTTCAGACTGCGGGGAGGAAAGGGAGCTCAGCGAGAGCTGCCCCCTCATTCTTATCATCCACTCACACTGCAGCCATTGTGATTAGCTGCTTGTGTGCCTCTTGGACTACATCATCCAGGAATATTGTCGCAGGGGTTGTAAACATGTTTGGTAAAGTCTGGGATTGTCTGGCACCTAGTGCGACGTGGAATAACAGCACACTTGCATCAGAGCAGAGATGAGATACATGAATTTTATATTAATATAAAGCAATATGGCTTTAAAGTTGCAAATGTATTAGTATGTGTAAGCAAGTCAACTTGTATGAAAGTTACAGTGGTTATTGTGGGTTATATCACTGAATAGAGAACAGTGAGTCATTTGTCTTTTGTGTTTTTACAGTACTAAAAAGTTCTATAAAAGTAATTAATACACAACCCCAAATCAGAAAAAGTTGGGACAGCATGAAAAATGCAAATAAAATAAAAATTCAGTGTTCCTTACATTTAATTTGACTTTAATTTGATTGCAGACAGTTTGAACCTGATATATTTCATGTTTTGTCCACTCAATTTCATTTCATTTATCAATAAAGACCCATTCCTGCATTTCAGGCCTGCAACACTTTCCAAAAAAAATTGGGACGGGGGCAATTTAGGGCCAGTAATGAGGTGAAAACACTAAATAATGATGTGATTCCAAACAGGTGATTGTAATCATGGTTTGATACAAGGCTGAGTCTTTGATGAGCAAAGATGATCAGAAGATCTCCAGTTCGTCAACAAATGCATGAGAAAATGATTGAAATGTTTAAAAACAATGTACCTCAAAGAAAGATTGGAAGGGATTTGCATATTTCTCCCTCTACAGTGCATAATATCATTAAACCATTCAAGGAATCAGAAGGAATTTAAGTGTGTAAAAGCCAAAGGAAAAAGCTTGGGCTGAACGCCTGTGATCTTTGATCCCTAAGACGGCACTGCATCAAGAACCGCCACTCAACAATAGCTGATATAACCACATGGGTGAGGGATTACTTTGTCAAACCTTTGTCAAGCACTACAATACAGAGTTACATGCACAAATGCCACTTAAAACTTTACTGTGTAAAAAATAAGCCATATGTTAATCATGTCCAGAGGCGGCGTCGACTTCTCTGGGCTCTGAGGCATTGCAGGATGGACCATCACACAGTGGAAATGTGTATTGTGGTCAGATAAATCAGCAAAACATGGACGTTGTGTGTTCCGGACCAAAAACGAAAAGGACCATCCAGACTGTTATCAGCAACAAATCCAAAAGCCAGGGTCTGTCATGGTATGGGGCTGTGTCAGTGGGGTAAGTAAGGGTCAGTAAGGGTCATTTACACTACTGTGATGCAGCATTAATGCAGAAAAGTATACTGAGACCTTAGAGCAACATGTGCTGCCTTCAAGACGTCATCTTTTGCAGGGACGTCCAAGCATTTTTCAACAAGACAATGCAAAACCACATGCTGCACACATTACAAAGGCATGGCTGTGGAAGAAGAGGGTATGGGTACTGGAATGGTCTGCCTGCAGTCCTGACCTGTTCCCAATAGAGAATGTGCGGAGAGTTTTGCACTGAAAAATGCATCAACGACGACCCCGTACTGTTGCACATCTTAAGACGTGTTTGCAGGGAGAATGAGATAAAAGCTGAAACACTAAATCACTTGGTATCCTCGATGCCAAAACATCTTTTAAGTGTGGTGAGAAGGGATGGCAACATTACAAAGTGGTAAATGCTTTAATGTCCCAACTTTTTTTGGAATGTGTTGCAGGCCTGAAATGCAGGAATGGATGTTTATTAATAAATGAAATGAAGTTGAGCAGATAAAACATGAAATATCTCAGGTTCATTCTGTCTGCAATCAAATAAAAGTCAAAGTAAATGTAAGAAACGTATTATTATTATTTGCATTTTCTGATTTGGGGTTGTATATGAGTATGTGTACGCCCCACAGAGCCTTACCCTTAGCCCGATTGAACAGCTTTGGCATGGACTGGAACATCATTTTTAAGCCAGACCAACTCATCCAACATCTGTGACTTACTGTGACTGTATAAATAGGGCTAATTTAACTGCACTTAACAAACTAAGCAACCCTCCTTACGGGTTTAGAAGCTCTTTACAGTTCTCAAAGTTTCTGAGCATTTCTGAGCAACTTCACATTCCAAGATCAGGCATATCAGGCATAAAGAACATACTGTAGTGGTCTCATTGCCAAAATTGCTATGTGCTTAGAGGCTGCCCTGTATAAAAGAAAGCTCTTTTTTAAAAACTGGCCCCTTAAAGCTTGACTTGAAGTTGGTTTCTGGCCAGATAGGCAAGCAAAACTGATTTGCTGCCAGTAAAACTTGTGAATTGAGAAAGTAGATATAACAATATAGAAGGATGATGTAATAATATAATATGTAAAGGATGTTAACAAATGTTAAACTAGTATTAGAATAGCTAAATTACAAGCTATAAATATGAATATTAACACCTTTATTAAAATATTATTAATATTAAAAATAATAATAATACGTTTTATTTATATAGTGCCTTTCACAAATTCAAGGTTGGTCAGAAATACAGAAATAGGTATGTCTTCAGGAGAATAGAATAGAACGCCTTTATTTGTCATACACCGAACAGGCATAACATTATGACCACGTTCCTAATATTGTGTTGATCCAACTTTTGCTGCCCCATACGCAACAAACTGTGATGCACTGTGTATTCTGACACTTTTCTATCAGAACAAGCATTAACCTTTTCAGGAATCTGAGCTACAGTAGCTCGTCTGTTGGATCGGACCACACGGGCCAGCCTTCGCTCCCCACATGCATCAGTGAGCCTTGGCCGCCCATGACCCTGTCGCTGGTTTACCACTGTTCCTTCCTTGGAGCACTTTTGATAGATACTGACCACTGCAGACCGGGAACACCCCACAAGAGCTGCAGTTTTGGGGATGCTCTGACCCAGTCGTCTAGCCATCACAATTGATCACAATTTGGCAGTTGTCCAACTCTCTCAAATCCTTACGCTTGGCAATTTTTCCTCTTTCTGACACATCAACTTTTTGAATTTTCTATTTTTTCCCACTTTTCTCCCCCTAAATTTTAGTGTCGATGTATTGGAAACAACAACTCTGGTGCGCTAGCGTATTTTACCGCTGCGCCACCTGACCGGCCACACATCAACTTTGAGGATACAATGTTTTTTTGTTTTGTTTTGTTTTTTTCCCCCTTTTCTCCCCCTTTAGCGCATCCAATTGTTCAATTCGCATCGTGCTTCCTCTCTGTCTATGCCGAACCCTGCCCTGACAGAGGAGATCGAAGCTAACCAACATCCCCTCCGAAACACAGCCGGATGCATCTTTGCCACCCATACATTGATGAGTTTGGCGCCACCTAGCGTTGCATGCGGAGAGACACACCCTAAGGGCAATCTTTCCTCATCCCTTATGTAGGCGCCTCTTAATCAGCCGGCAGAGAACGTAATCGCATTCTGACAGAGAGAGACCCACCCCTTCCGGTCTCCAATCCCACCCCCCCCACCTGAACAACAGGGCAATCGTTGTTCATATAGCCGCCCAGCCTTCGACTGGCTGAAGGCAGAGCTGGATTTGAAACGACGCACTTTCGAAATCGAGCTCTGGTTGCAGCGCGTGTTTTTACCGCTGCGCCACCTGAGCGGCCTGAGGATACAATGTTCACTTGCTGCCTAATATATACCACCCACTAACAGGTGCTATGATGAAGAGATAATCAGTGTTATTCACTTCACCTGTCAGTGGTCATAATGTTATGCCTAGTCGATGTATGTTTGCGATAATAGAGAAGAGCACACTGAATCTTGTTGTACTTGCACAATTACAATATTTGGCCCACATCACCCATATTCTTAATGAACTGCACTGGCTTCCAGTAATGTATCAAATACAGAATTCTGCTCTTTACTTTTAAAGCCCTCCATGGTCTGGCCTGGCACCAGCCTATCTTGAAGAGCTCATGTATCTTTATCTATTTTATGTCTTCTGATGGCAGGTTCCCCTCAATGGGTGGCAGATCTTTCAGTGCTATAGCTCCTAAGCTTTGGAACTCTCTGCCTTAATGGCTGTGTGATTGCTCTACTGTTTCTTCTTTTAAGTCTTTCCAAAAACAGTGGTAGCCTAGTGGGAAGAGCTTTGGGTTATCAATTGAAAGCTCAAGAGTTTGAATCCCAGCTCTGCCCTCTTGGCAACAGGGGTGCCGTATAATGGCTGACCCTGCGCTCTGACCCTAGATTCCAAACAAGCTGGGATATGCAAAGAAAGAATTTCGTTGTACTGTACACCTGTATATGTATACGTACACAGATCAGCCATAACATTAAAACCACCTCCTTGTTTCTACACTTACTGTCCATTTTATCGGCTCCACTAGTTCTACAATTACTAACTGTAGTCCATCTATTTCTTTACATATCTTTTTAGCCTGCTTTTACCCTGTTCTTCAATGGTCAGGACCCCCACAGGACCACCACAGAGCAGGTATTATTTAGAGGGTTGTTATTTAGATTCTCAGCACTGCAGGGACAATGACATGGTGGTGGTGTGTTAGTGTGTGTTGTGCTGGTATGAGTGGATCAGACACAGCAACACTGCTGGAGTTTTTAAATACATTAATTTCACAATTCTTACCAGTTTTCTCATCCCATTGCATGATCCTACCACCCTCCTGTTTTGCCCTAGGGTTGGTATTAACCAGATGCAGTGTGTTCGTGTGTGTTGTGCTGGTTTGAGTGGATAAGACACAGCAGCGCTGCTGGAGTTTTTAAACACCGTGTCCACTCACTATCCACTCTATTAGACACTCCTACCTAGTTGGTCTGCCTTGTAGATGTAAAGTCAGAGACAATCGCTCATCTATTGCTTCTGTTTGAGTTGGTCATCTTCTAGACCTTCATCAGTGGTCACAGGACACTGCCCACAGGGCACTGTTGGCTGGATGTTTTTGGTTGGTGGACTATTCTTAGTTTAGCAGGGACAGTAAGGTGTTTAAAAACTACATCAGCACTGCTGTGTCTAATCCACTTATACCAGCACAGCATACACTAACACACCACCACCATGTCAGTGTCACGTCAGTGCTGAGAATGATCCACCACCCAAATAATACCTGCTCTGTCGTGGTCCTGTGGGGGTCCTGACCATTGAAGAACAGGGTAAAAGCAGGTTAAAAAGTATGTAGAGAAACAGTTGGACTACAGTCAGTAATTGTAGAACTACAAAGTGCTTCTATATGGTAAGTGCAGCTGATAAAATGGACAGTGAGTGTAGAAACAAGGAGGTGGTTTTAATGTTATGTATGTGGGCTGTGAAGTGTCTGTGTTGTTAGGTTTGGGACATCTAGGTTAAAGTTTAGGGCAAACAGTGGACCTGGTGCTATAAAAAAACTGAAAAAAGAGGAAAAGAGGTCTGGTTGGTATGGGGTTGTGTCCCGAACGAGCATAAACGGGCAGCCACTATTATTCTGCTGCATTGCAGATTGTTAATGTCACTCACCTTTGCAGATGAAGGCACTTTACATGATGGCCACGCTATTCCTTTTTAAGTTGCACTCCCCATGATGGGCCTAATCATGAAAGCCATCCTGAAGCAGTTCCAGTGCTGAAGAGAGCTGAGGAGTGTAGCCTCAGAGCGAGTGACATGATCCAGAGGGACAGCCCGACTATTAAATATCCATCACGCCACGCCACATCAGTCCTAATGCGATCAGAAACACATGACTACATTGCGCAGGCCTGTGCTTCCATCCACAATGATTAAGTAAGTCTTTAATTTTCAAGACAAATAAAAAATGCAAGATCATTTTATCATGAATGTAAATGACCTGTCTCTTCTGATGACAGGCTCAGAGGGGGTTGTCTAGCTGTTGGAGCTAATACAAGACTTTGTATACTTCATAGAGTGGGGCAAAAGGGCTGTGGGCTTTTCAACGTATTATCATTTTAATGAAGCGGGATATTTCATTTTCTTTTTTTTCATGGTCAAGTAGCACTAATGCAGTTGTCTTAGCCTGCCTTTTCATCTGTCTTCTTCAAACACTGGAGGTTGTTAAACAAATGGACGTGTCTGAGAGCATAAAGCTGATCTGGCTACACTATTGTTGACTGGGCCAATTAGGCCTTAAAGGGAATGGAAGGAGACGTACGTTTCCCCTTGGTTGTAGTGTGAAACAATGCGGCATGTCAGCTTTTTTGTATTTAATTAAATCACCTGAACCATTAGGACATGAATATAAAGGATGCTTTATTTAAGATTGTATAAAATAAAGTATAGATGTTCCCTTTTAATGGTAATAAATTCAGTACTGGAAGTATAGTTAAAACCCCAGCCCCAAATCAGAAAAAGTTGGGACAGCATGGAAAATGCAAATAATAATAATAAAAAAAAAAAAAACACAGAGTTTCTAACATTTACTTTGACTTTTATTTGATTGCAGACGGGACGAACCTGATATATTTCATGTTTTATCTGCTCAACTTCATTTCATTTACTAATAAACATCCATTCCTGCATTTCACACCTGCAAAACATTTAAAAAAAAATGAGACGGTAAAGCATTTACCACTTCATAATGTTGCCATTCCTTTCACCACACTTAAAAGATGTTTTAGCACCGAAAATAACAAGTGATTTAGTGTTTCAGCTTATATTTTGTCTCATTCTTCCTGCAAACACCTTTTAAGATGTGCAGCAGTACGGGGTAATAGTTGTCACATTCTCTATTGGGGACAGGTCAGGACTGCAGGCAGGCCAGGCCAGTCCAGTACTCGTACCCTCTTCTTCCGCACCCATGCCTTTGTAATGTGTGCAGCATGTGGTTTGGCATTGTCTTGTTGAAAAATGCATGGACGTCCCTGGAAAAGATGACGTCTTGAAGGCAGCACATGTTGCTCTAAGATCTCAATGTACTTTTCTGCATTAATGCTGCCATCACAGAAGTGTAAATGACCTTTGCCAAGGGCACTGACACAACCCCATACCATGACAGACCCTGGCTGTTGGACTTGTTGCTGATAACAGTCTGGATGGTCCTTTTAGTCCAGACCACACAGCGTCCATTTAAAAAAAAAAAAAAAAAAAAAAAAAAAGACCTGGAATGCTGATTCATCTGACCACAATACATGTTTCCACTGAGTGATGGTCCATCCTAGATTCCTCCGAGCCCAGAGAAGTTGACACCGCTTCTGGACATGGGATTTATAAGGCTTCTTTTTTGCACAGTAAAGTTGTGCATGTAACTCTGTATTGTAGTGCTTGACAAAGGTTTGCCAAAGTAATCCCTCACCCATGTGGTTATATCAGATATTGTTGAGTGGCGGTTCTTGATGCAGTGCCGTCTGAGGGATCAAAGATCACAGGCGTTCAGCTTAAGCTTGCACCCTTGGCCTTTATGCACTGAAATTTCTCCCGATTCCTTGAATGGTTTAATGATGTTATGCACTGTAGAGGGAGAAATATGCAAATCCCTTCCAATCTTTCTTTGAGGTACATTGTTCGTAAACATTTCAATCATTTTCTCACACATTTGTTGACAAACTGGAGAACCTCTGATCATCTTTGGTACAAAAGCAGCATCCAGGCTGAGTCTTTGATGAGCAAACCATGATTACAATCACCTATTTGGAATCACATGATTATTTATTTTTTTCCACCTCATTACTAGCCCTAAATTGCCCCCGTCCCAACTTTTTTGGAATGTGTTGCAGGTCTGAAATGCAGGAATGGAGGTAAATTAACAAATGAAATGAAGTTGAGCAGAAAAAGCATGAAATATATCAGGTTCATCCTGTCTGCAATCAAATAAAAGTCAAAGTACATGTAAGGAACACTGCATTTTTATTTTATTAGCATTTTCCATACTGTCCCAACTTTTTCTGATTTGGGGTTGTAAAAAACATCATGACTGGTGTCTTTTTAAATATGTTTGTTATATACTTTTAACAAATTTCATATCCAAAATTTAAATGTTCATCACCTTTTAGCATCTCCAGTGGAAGTGTTTGGTCTTTAAAGGATTCAATACAGGTTATTTAACCCTCACAATCACTATGACCTTAAGTTGTGCAATCACTTGCAAGTGCTTTCATGCTCTTTATGCTCTCAAGCTGTCCGGAGTTGTAAAAACGGTCCTTTAAACCTTTTTCAAAATCCTACACAACGACTCAAGGACTACATAAAATGGGTTTGCAAGAAGAGCAGCCTTTACATATATCATATGGCAAAAACTTTGTAAAGACCTGATCATGACACACATACACACACACTTTCCTTTTTACAAGACTGTCAGTATTAAGTATTATTAGGGCTTTTTTTACAGTGTTAAGTGTTAAACTTAGAACATTTAGTCAATAGTATATAATTATCTACACAAATATATAATTTACATTTACATTTTCGGCATTTAGCAGACGCTTTTATCCAAAGCGACTTACAGTCGAAAGGCTGAATCCCGTTTTGATTGACAGCTATTTTGAGATCTACACCATCACTTAAGTGACAGTATACAATCTAAGCAATTGAGGGTTAAGGGCCTTGCTCAAGGGCCCAACAGTTGCAACCTGGCAGTGGTGGGTCTTGAACCGGCAACCTTCTGATCACCAATCCAGTACCTTAACCACTAGGCTGCAGCTTCCGTTATAATATAATATAATCGTGATCGGTTTTAAAGCATTTCAAAATCATTAAGGGCATGAGTTATGTGGAGATATACAGTAAGTACACTGAGACCTTTGTCAAATTCCTAAGTCTGAAGGAAAGCACAAGGATGTTAAGACACAAAGGACCTACTTGCGAATCAGTGGCGATTTCTCTAAGACTGCAAGGGAAGCTCAGCTTCCCCTAAAATGTCAAAAATTAAATGGTCAAATATGTACAGTTGTGTTAACATTTCATTGACTACAAATGCGTTAGAACACGTTCATCTCGAAGACGAGTTCGTTCAGAATCAGCTACTTATCACAAATCGACTGACTCGAACTTCTCATACATTCCCGTAGCGTCAACGCATTTGCCCACAGAAGCTGAGCGTCTATTCACTTCTATGGGGCTGCATGAAAGGGTTTTTTTCATTGCTTCGAAACTCGCCGGTGATTGGATAAATGCCACGATTTTGTCCCGCCCCCGGACGCTGAGCGTCTCTGGCGGTGAATGGAGCTGTGGCCGGGTCTGGGCACGGAGCTTCTGCAAGATGATTGAAGGATCAGTCGAAAGGCTGAATCCCGTTTTGATTGACAGCTATTTTGAGATCTACACCATCACTTAATCACTGGGAGCTTCAGTCCCATCGCGGATTTTGCAAGTGAAGTCGAAAGACAAACTGCAACCCATTTCAGGCCATTTTCTTGAAAAGGAACGGAGGGCAGAATTTATGTATAAATAAATTGACAAATTTTATGATATAAGCCGACAATGAGCTTCCCCTCTTTGAAAGACCAGCAGCCACCACTGCTGCGAATGTCATTTTCCTTTTACTCTGGCTGATAGGTAGCACTGTGGCCTCACATATACACACATACATATACACTGATCAGCCATAACATTAAAACCACCGCCTTGTTTCTACACTCACTGTCAATTGTACCAGCTCCACTTACCATATAGAAGCACTTTGAAATTCTACAATTACTGACTGTAGTCAATCTGTTTCTCTGCATACTTTGTTAGCCCCCTTTCATGCTGTTCTTCAATGGTCAGGACTCTACAGGACCACTACAGAGCAGGTATTATTTAGGTGGTGGGTCAGTCTCAGCACTTACGTGACACTAACATGATGGTGGTGTGTTAGTGTCACTGCTGGACTGAGAATAGTCCACCAACAAAAAATATCCAGCCAACAGCGCCCCGTAGCCAGCGTCCTATGACCACTGATAAAGGTCTAGAAGATGACCAACTCAAACAGCAGCAATAGATGAGTGATCGTCTCTGACTTTACATCTGCAAGGTGGACCAACTAGGTAGGAGCGTCTAATGGAATGGACAGTGAGTGGACATGGTGTTTAACACACACTAACAAACTGCATCTGGTTAATACCAACCCTATGGCAAAACAGGAGGGTGGTAGGATCATGCTATGGGATGAGGAAACTGGTTAGAATTGTGGAATTAATGTATGCAGCCAAATACAGTGGTACCTTGTAACTCAACGTCCCCTAAACTTGAAATCTTTAAATCTAGACGCCCTTTGTCCCTTAAATCGTACCCTTAAATTTGTAAATGTGTACCCTTAAACTTGACGCGTGTGCGACTGACGTTTTATTCACCACTCTGCTTGAGCGGTGCGGTAAAATGTAAGTGGGAATATGAGACGAATCTGCATTTGTGTGGAATAACCGTCAAACCTCTGAAAGCTCCACATGTATCTGCCTTTAGCTGTATTTTCCTCACTGTTTCACTTTTAAACTTGTGTTACAGCTCGAGGTTCTGAGAAATGGTGAGAATCAGCTTTTCCGCAAGAGTCTAAAACGCTTATCGCTAAATAAAGCTTAGCGGGACTTGTATTGAAAAATCTACATAGGACCTCTCTTAATTATTACTGTTTATTACCGCCACACTCATAGGAAATAACAGCACAGTCAGCGCAAAAGCTATTTTGGTGCTTCTCATGGGAATGTGCCTTTACTGAACTCGCTAAGGAATACAGTATTCCAAGATCAAGCATATCCATGATTAGGAAGCATAAGAAAACAAAGAAGTAAAGGTAAAGTGCAAGTTTTAATGTTTTTTTTTTTATTAATAAACATCCATTCCTGCATTTCAGGTCCGCAACCCATTCCAAAAAGAGTGGGGATGGGGCAACTTAGGGCTAGTAATGAGGTGAAAAAACTAAATAATTATGTGATTACAAACAGGTGATGTAAACAGGTGATTGTAATCATGGTTTGGTACAAAAGCAGCATCCAGGACAGGCTGAGTCTTTGATGAGCAAAGATGATCAGAGGATCTCCAGTTTGTCAACAAATGCATGAAAAAAATATTGAAATGTTTAAAAACAATGTACCTCAAAGAAAGATTGGAAGGAATTTGCATATTTCTCTCTCTACAGTGCATAATATCATTAAACGATTCAAGGAATTGGGAGGAATTTTAGTGCGTAAAGGCCAAGGGCGCAAGCTTAAGCTAAACGCCGGTAATCTTTGATCCCTCAGACGGCACTGCATCAAGAACCGCCACTCAACAATAGCTGATATAACCACATGGGTGAGGGATTTCTTTGTCAAGCACTACAATACAGAGTTACATGCACAAATGCCACTTAAACCTTTTACTGTGCAAAAAAGAAGCCTTATGTTAACCATGTCCAGAAGCGGCGTCGACTTCTCTGGGCTCGGAGGCATCTAGGATGAACCATCACACAGTGGAAATGTGTATTGTGGTCAGATAAATCAGCATTCCAGGTCTTTTTTTGGAAAAGATGGACGCCGTGCGCTCTGGACCAAAGACAAAAAGGACCATCCAGACTGTTATCACCAACAAGTCCAGTGCCCTTGGCAAAGGTCATTTACACTTCTGTGATGGCAGCATTAATGCAGAAAAGTACATTGAGATCTTAGAGCAACATATGCTGCCTTCAAGATGTCATCTTTTCCAGGGACGTCCATGCATTTTTCAACAAGACAATGCAAAACCACATGCTGCACACATTACAAAGGCATGGGTGCGGAAGAAGAGGGTACAGGTACTAGACTGGCCTGCCTGCAGTCCTGACCTGTCCCAAACAACGAATTTTGAAGGGAAAAATGCAACAACGACGACCCCGTACTGTTGTACATCTTAAGACATGTTTGCAGGAAGAATAAGGGAAAATAAGAGCTGAAACACTAAATCACTTGGTATCATCTGTGCCAAAACATCTTTACCAAATACTGACATTACAAAGTGGTAAATGCTTTACTGTCCCAACTTTTTTTAGGAATGTGTTGCAGGCCTGAAATGCAGGAATGGATGTTTATTAATAAATGAAATGAAGTTGAGCAGATAAAACATGAAATATCTCAGGTTCGTCCTGTCTGCAATCAAATAAAAGTCAAAGTAAATGTAAGAAACTGTGCAAAAAGTAAGACGGCTATATAATCCATTGAATAACCATTGCTATTGACTAATCATGAATGAATAAGGGCAGGGAATGTAATAATAATAATAATAATATAATGTCATAACATATCTTGCATTCATAGTGAGTTTGGCTTTGGGTATGGCTCCAAGAATATCAACATCCCTCAAAGGTCTTTCTTTATTATTGGTAGAAACTCAGCAGCAGCATGACTTAGTAGTTTTTAAATTTAATCTGAACTTTAAAGAGCTTCTTTAATGGCAGGTAAGATGATAAAATGTGCCGTCTGCTCAGTGTGATGTGGGTGCGTTTGCAGAGTGAGGGGGGGTAGTTCACAGGATTAGGTGGCAGCTGGCAGAAGCCGCTCTGCTCATGTTTATGCAGAGATGAGTTGATTTCTTTTGATTTGGCGTTGAAATCCTTGATTTGTGGTTGACTGGCTGCTACAAGGATCTCAGCACAGTGCCACTAGTTCAGGAGTTCACTAATTACCCCTAAAGCAGAGGAGGAGAACCAAGAGACCATGAACTGTCTTTCTCTCTACTTCTCACCTACTCTCTTTATCTCACTTGCTCTCTTAATACATTATTATACAGTACAAGCTCCTGCTGTAACACCAGCCAACAAACAGCTCATGTTTCTGGAGTTAAGCCCTGTTTTAAGAACTGGATACATTTGGCATCATTTTAAATGTCTCGACGAAACCACTGGGTGGCCATGCTCACTGATACACGTGAGGAGTGAAGGCTGGCCTGTGTGGTCCGATCCAACAAATTGCTGAAGAAGTTAATGCTGGTTCTGATAGAAAGGTGTCAGAATACACAGTGAATCGCAGTTTGTTGTGTATGGGGCTGCATAGCCGCAGACCAGTCAGGGTGCCCATGCTGACCCCTGTACACAGCCGAAAGCACCAACAATGGGCACGTGAGCATCAAAACTGGACCACGGAGCAACGGAAGAAAGGGGCCTGGTCTGATGAATCATGTTTTCTTTTACATCATTGCTTACCTGGGGAACACACGGCACCAGGATGCAAGGGAAGAAGGCAGTGTGATGCTTTGGACAATGTTCTGCTGGAAAACCTTGGGTCTTGCCATCCATGTGGATGTTACTTTGACACGTACCACCTACCTAAGCATTGTTGCAGACGATGTACACCCTATTCCCATGTACACGGTATTCCCTAATAGCTATGGCCTCTTTCAGCAGGATAATGCAACCTGCCTCAAAGCAAAAATGCTTCAGGAATGGTTTGAGGAGCACAACAATGGGTTTGAGGTGTTGACTTGGCCTCCAAATTCCCCAGATCTCAATCCAATCGATCATCTGTGGGATGCGCTGGACAAACAAGTCCGATCCATGGAGGCCCCACCTTGCAACTTATAGGAGCTAAAGGATCAGCTGCTAACATCTTGGTGCCAGATACCACAGCACACCTTCAGGGGTCTAGTGGAGTCCATGCCTCAATGGGTCAGGGCTGTTTTGGCAGCAAAAGGGGGACCAACACAATATTAGGAAGGAGGTCATAATGGTATGATCATCGGTGAATGCGTTTGCCCTGCGATGGACTGGTGCCCTTTTCAGGGTGTTTCTGTGTGCCTTGTGCCGATTGAGAGCTGGGATAGGCTCCAGTACCCCCACCCTGATTAGAATAAGTGGTTTAGAAAGTGAGTGAGTACAAAACAGAGCCCAACAAGCCCAAATTCCACTCGGACAGCTAATCTGTCATAAATTGTACCTAACGCTTGATAGTGTGCTGTCTATTTTGTATCTGTATTCTATGTTTATATACAGTACAGTATAGTATACATTTTACTTTGCTATTTTATTAGATCTAAAAGA
Source organism: Trichomycterus rosablanca (assembly GCF_030014385.1). Lineage (NCBI taxonomy): Eukaryota > Metazoa > Chordata > Actinopteri > Siluriformes > Trichomycteridae > Trichomycterus > Trichomycterus rosablanca. Next base: position 19,357,570 of record NC_086004.1, read on the forward strand.
TCTTGACACCTGCACCAAGAGAAATTCCTTGTACACCTGGTACTTTGATAATTCTGATGGATAAATCCTTATTCAGTGGATCCTAACTTGGATAAATTCCACTTCACCACAGTCTTACTCAATGACACATTGGCCAGGTGCTTCAACAGCTCATTTGATAGCATTCTTTACTATTTATATTTCTTTCTCCTACACATTCACAGATGAAAAATAGGCCAGAAATCTAATCAGCTTGCTGATAGTAATTCAGGATAAAGGTATAAGGGAGGGACATCCTAGTTAATTAACTTTTTCGGGCCTGCCATGCACGAGAGAGACAAAGTGCATGTCTTTTTCCATGAGGTGGAAGCGCACCTCTTTCATTTAGACATGCATTACAATTAAATGTGATGTCAGGGGACCCAGGCGAGACCTGTCAGATCTATGTCTATGTTTAACCACCTCACATTTATCATCTTGACTGATGACACAGGTACAACAGGAAGATTGTTTCTGATTAGGTTTTGTTGTCGAGGTGTGTGTGGATTATTAGTTACCCTGAATTGCTGCCGCTCCTTGTTTTTGTATTCATTTTAGAGCCTTGCAGAGTCAACCAGGGCACTTATTATTGTCACTGCATATTCTATTAGTTCTTAATCGTTCAGAAGAAATGCAGGATGTTTATGTATGCAAACTGTTCATGCTTAAATTGTGTAGTTAAATACAAAATACAATATTTCTTTCCTTATTTTTCCAACACATAGAAGCATCACTTACTCTAAAAAATGCCTACATTTTTATTCTATCATATTCTATGCATAGGAATTGTCTAAAAACTGGTCTATAAAGTATGTTTACAGGCTGCACTTTTATAAACATACTTCATATACCGAAGTTTTTAGACAACCAGTACATAAACACCCAGTTTTAGACTTTAACATTACTGTTCAAAAAAGGAAATGCCCAGGTGGCACAGCGAGATATTCAATGCCGAGATTCAAAAACTTGGTGTTGCCTCCAGTCGGCTGGGCACCATCTAGCGGGCATAATTGGCAGTGCCTGCAGCAGGTACTAATTGGCCACTGTATCTGCAAGGTGGGGGTCGGACTATGTGTGGATGGTTGGGTCTTCATAAGCTGTGTAAGGACCCAGATTGGCGGAAGAGATGCCTGTGCAGAGTGCATGGGCGAGAAGAGGAGGGCTGTGCACGTGTCGGAAGAGGTGTGTGCGGCGGCGTGCTCTCCTCGGATGCAATCGGGTATCCCTCAGCAACGGAAGACAAATTGAGTGCGCAAATCCGGGAGGAAATCCACTCATACCAGCACAACACACACTAACACACCACCATTATGTCAGTGTCACTGCAGTGCTCTGAATGATCCACCACCCAAATAATACCTGCTCTGTAGTGGTCCTGACCATTGAAGAACAGCATGAAAGGGGGCTAACAAAGCATGCAGAGAAACAGATGGACTACAGTCAGTAATTGTAGAACTACAAAGTGCTTCTATATGGTATGTGGAGCTGATAAAATGGACAGCGAGTGTAGAAACAAGGAAACACTCTTTATTAATAATCCATCTTAAATTATAACTTTTTAACTATAATCTTTGTGTATGTATGTTAGGCACTTTGATTAATGTTTATTAAAATATATAGTATTAGAATTAACTAGAATTAGGAGAACTGACATTCTGAAACCCTATGTGTATATGTGTGGCACGCTTAAGAATAATCCTGTAAAAACTGTACCTCACATGATGCCAATTTGGTAAAGTACTGTACTCACTGGTTCTGTCTGAAAACTTAGTGATCTCTCTACAGCATTTTACATCATCCTACACATTCTCCAGAGAAGAAGCCTGTCTAAATTATTAGATACCTTAAAATGCTGCCTACTAGGCTGCCTTAATTCTAACCAGTAATCTGACTGAATAACAAAAGAGCATCCAATGCTCCCTTAGTGGCACAACTTTTCTCACAAAAAATTACAAATATGGTGGACGAATGTGGAGCAACCAACAGAGTTCTTTTCAAATGTAAATAAATTCTCATTTCTTTTTAAAAGTGTCGTTTATTTGCAAATTCAGGCTTGTCAGTGACAGTTTAACCATTTTTTTGTACACGTAGGTAGTAAGCGAAAACTGCAATGGCGTAATTGCCGTAATCGCTGTCTAAATAGTGCCTCTAAATAATCTACTTTATGAGTTTGATGTCCTTTTAGAATACTCTTTGCTTAGGCAGCTGCCTAGGCAGGCAGTAGGCAGCAAGGCAGCTCACTAGGTTTTCAGACAGACCCGTTGTGTGTCTTTGAGGTGGCAGGGCAAGATGAAATGTGTCAGCTCACACCTCTTAGTGCACATTGAGGCAAACAGGAACACTTGCTTAATGCTACTCTTAATCAGCATCGCTACAACTGAACTTGACTTCAAAGGTCCTGGAGGTCTTTCATTGTGAAGCTCTTCCTCTCCCTTATAACTTCAGCAGTGATCTACTGCCGTATCTGAAAGTGTGTGTGCGCACATAATACTATTCTGAGCAAGCACAGCTGGTGACAATATTTCTACCAGCATGATACTTTTGTCTTTTCTTCTCTTCTGTACAATTTGGGGTGTACTAGCTGTGCCGATCGCATTTCCATGCTCTGCTTTTTCTCCTCATATGTAATTTGGACTCGGCTCGTGGTGCTCTGTGGTATCCGAGAGGCTTTTGGAAAAGCCCTGAAATAGACAACTAAAGGCAACATGAGCACTTTTGGAGAAGCTCAGTGGAGGTCTTCCTTGGAAACCAGGCTGATCCAGGCAAGGACAAGATGGAAGTGTGTTCTTGGGCCTTGAGGATTGAGAGCCTGTGTGTGTTCTATTGTGTTCTATTCATGATGATGACAACTAAGCTTACATCTGCATTTACCAGCATTTACTAACCATATTTTCGTGACTTGTTTATGAAAATTGCTGTGTCTGATCCACTCATACCAGCACAACACACACTAACACACCACCACCATGTCAGTGTCACTGCAGTGCTGAGAATGATCCACCACCTAAATAATACCTGCTCTGTAGTGGTCCTTTGGGGGTCCTGTCTATTGAAGAACAGCATGAAAGGGGGCCAACAAAGCATGCAGAGAAACAGATGGACTACAGTCAGTAATTGTAGAACCTCAAAGTGCTCCTATATGGTAAGTGGAGCTGATAAAATGAACAGGGAGTTTTAAGAAGGTGGTTTTAAAGTTATGGCTGATCAGTGTATATATAGATAAAATTATTATTGAGCAATATTAAGATAATCCTATTGGTCCGACCCTACACAACAGTCCCAGTTTCTCGAGCCCCCTTGCAAAATTGAATTGCCCACCTCTGATTTAAACTAAAGGGGTCAAATTTTCCACCGGTGTTTAAGTGGGTTTAGATCTGGTGCCTGAATAGGGGCCTTGTCACCTTGTCAAAAAAGCACTCTTGGGTTACTGGGTTGGAAGGAACTGTTCAGTTTATTGATTAGCTGATTAGTCCGAATAATTCTGTACCAATTTGCAATCTTTCCTCTAAGGGGGGCCAGAGGACTCAAATATTAGCATACTCAAGGAGTCAGTATTCACACTTCACACTACTATGTGTGTGTGTGTAGATGTGTAGTGGTGTGTGGTGCATTGAGACTTCCTCTGTACTACACATTCAACCCTCAGTCCCATTCTAAAAGGCCTGTCATTTTGACAGAAACATGCCATAAACAGTCTGTTGATGTGTCTGGGGCGCCTGACCTCCCCCGAGCTACTTTTTTTTTCTTTTTTTTTTCCCCGTCTGTTGTTTTGTTAAAAGGAAAGACGAAATCACTGGTTGTCGTCGCTTTTTAGCCTCTGTGCCAGCCCCGCGTGTCCATCCGCCTGGCTGGAGACTGAGAAATTGCCATGCGCCATAATAGACTCCGGCATTCAGGAATTGTCACACAATGAATGTTGTTGTAATTTCTGCTGTCATGGGGCAACGGGTGCTCCTGTGTGTATTTCTTCTCCCCACTTTCCTTTTTTTTTTTTTTTTTTTTTGCTCTTGTTGCGCCATGCACAGGGAGCAATTTACATGGCAACATTAATGTAACTGTCATGTTGTATCCAGAAGCAGCCATGCGGAACCGCTGAGAGGCGGAAGTGCCAGTATTGATGCTTGTAGTGGGCCGGAGATTGGGCCGCGATACGGAGTTAATGAAATTAAGTAAAGGATCCTCTCATTTGCTACTGGAGGGAGAGAATCGAGGGGTGAAAAAGTGGAAAGCATTTTAATAAGCGTTCGCATTCGGGGGGGAAATAAATGACAAAACGTAGAAAGCCATTTAAGTGAGTCATTTGTTTCTAGTGGTGATTCGGAGAGAAGGATCTGCTGAAAATATGAATCGGTAATGAAATGTCCACATTCGGCGAGCACGCCGCCTGCAGCATCAGCTTTGTACCTCGGGAGACTCTCAATAAGCACATTGTTCACACCAAATGCGAGACATTATCTGGTCAGTAGCTGGCTTGATTGAAGCTCTGCTTTTCTCCCTTTGTGACAGATAAAAAAGAGCTCATTTTTTCCAGCAACTAATGTCGATCTGAATTGCCACAAGAGATCCGGTACATACAAGAGCCATCAACAGATATCATTCTTTTTCTTCTGGACATTTTCCATTATATAAAAATTTGATTTACTCTGTGTAATGACATGGCTTGAATAGCAGGAACTCAATTTTCATTTCTAATAACTTTAACAATTTCAAGTTGAGTATGGACAGTATATTCTGTTTTAGTTGATAATATAATATGCTGGCCGATCAGCCATAACATTAAAACCACCTCATTGTTTCTACACACATTGTCCATTTTATCAGCTCCACTTCCCATATAGAAGCACTTTGTAGTTCTACAATTACTGACTGTAGTCCATGTGTTTCTCTGCATGCTTTGTTAGCCCCCTTTCATGCTGTTCTTTAATGGTCAGGACTTTCCCAGGACCACCACAGAGCAGGTATTATTTAGGTGATGGATCATTCTCACCACTGCAGTGACACTGACATGGTGGTGGTGTGTTAGTGTGTGTTGTGCTGGTATGAGTGGATCAGACACAGCAGCGCTGCTGGAGTTTTTAAATACCGTGTCTACTCACTGTCCACTCTATTGGACACTCCTACCTAGTTGGTCAACCTTGTAGATGGTAAAGTCAGAGACGATCACTCATCAATTGCTGCTGTTTGAGTTGGTCATCTTCTAGACCTTCATCGGTGGTCACAGGACGCTGCCCACAGGGCGCTGTTGCCTGGATGTTTTTGGTTGGTGGACTATTCTCAATACAGCAGGGACAGTGAGGTGTTTAAAAACTCCATCAGCGCTGCTGGGGTCCCCCTGTGGGGGTCCTGACCATTGAAGAACAGGGTGAAAGCAGGCTAAAAAGGTATGTAGAGAAACAGATGGACTACAGTCAGTAATTGTAGAACTACAAAGTGCTTCTATATGATATATCCTTCTTGCAGTGAGGCGACAGTGGTACCCACCAAGCCACTGTGCCTCCCTGTAGTGTTATTATTTTTATTTGAACTAAATTAACTTAGTACTGCCAGAAAAAAATTACTTTTGTCAATGTACTGATCTAGAGAGTGTAGTAACACCCTATCCCAACCCTGCTTTTAAACAAACAGGGAATCTATAAGTTAAATAACTGAATGTATTCAATTACATTTTAATTAACTTATAATTAATATATATAAAAAAATAAACACTTGGTTTTATACATTATTTTTACCCCTGGAAGCTTACTTCTGTATATTTTAGATTATTTACTGGACTTGAAATGCTTACATATCAAGAAAGCTTTTTGGAACTGGGGATTCCTTGTTGAGGTGGTGGCCTCTAAGCCCATGATGCTGTAAATCTTGCTTGACTGGAGTTAAACACGAGCAGCTGGATCACTGTCCACAATCATGTTTTGCACACTTTATATAGATAATCCTGGGGACGTACAGTTACTAAAACAGAGTTGTAAAAAACGTACAATCTGCCCTGTTATTGATGTGCAGAGCTTTTGGAATATACACTATATTGCCAAAAGTATTCGCTCGTTTGCCTTCACACACATATGAACTTGAGTGACATCTCATTCTTAATCCATAGGGTTTAATATGATGTCGGCCCACCCTTTGCAGCTATTACAGCTTCAACTCTTCTGGGAAGGCTTTCCACAAGGTTTAGGAGTGTGTTTATGGGAATTTTTTTTGTGAGGTCAGACTCGCAGTCTCCGCTCTAATTCATCCCAAAGGTGTTCTATCAGGTACGGGTTGAGGTCAGGACTCTGTGCAGGCCAGTCAAGTTCTTCCACACCAAACTCGCTCATCCGTGTCTTTATGGACCTTGCTTTGTGCACTGGTGCGCAGTCATGTTAGAACAGAAAGGGGCCATCCCCAAACTGTTCCCACAAAGTTGAAAGCATGCAATTGTCCAAAATCTCTTGGTATGCTGAAGCATTAAGAGTTCCTTTCACTGGAACTAAGGGGCCAAACCCAACTCCTGAAAAACAACCCCACACCGTAATCCCCCCTCCACCAAACTTTACACTTGGCACAATGCAGTCAAACAAGTACTGTTCTCCTGCAAACTGTCCATCGGATTGCCAGACGGAGAAGCGTGATTCGTCACTCCAGAGAACACGTCTCTACTGCTCTAGCGTCCAGTGGCGGCGTGCTTTACACCACTGCATCCGACGCTTTGCATTGCGCTTGGTGATGTAAGGCTTGGATGCAGCTGCTCGGCCATGGAAACCCATTCCATGAAGCTCTCTACACACTGTTCTTGAGCTAATCTGAAGGCCACATGAAGTTTGGAGGTCTGTAGCGATTGAAAGTTGGCAACCTCTGCACACTGTGCACTATACAGTACATGGCCTACCACTTCGTGGCTGAGTTGCTGTCGTTCCCAATCGCTTCCACTTTGTTATAATACCACTGACAGTTAACTGTGGAATATTTAGTAGCGAGGAAATTTCACGACTGGACTTGTTGCACAGGTGGCATCCTGTCGCGGTAACACGCTTCCTAAGAGTGAACTCATTCTTTTACAAATGTTTGTAGAAGCAGTCTGCATGCCTGGGTGCCTGGTTTTATACACCTGTGGCCATGGAAGTGATTGGAACACCTGAATTCAATGATTTAGATGGGTGAGTGAATACTTTTGGCAATAAGGTGTATGTGTTGCTTTCCTGCTATTTTATCTTTGCTATAAACTGAAAAGTTCCATTGTGACATCTGCTATTTTGTCCTTCTCCCCAGTGACCACAGGAGCTTTTAAGGATGACAGAGCAAGTGCAGGGTCCAGTCCTCTTAGACACATCCAGTTCCATCAGCAACCCTAAAGAGCATTGTGTTCCTGCATGTGTGTGTGTGTGTGTGTTTGAGTGTTTGAAACCTCTGTGGAGACAAGGGAAGAGGGATTTTATAGCCTTACATGAAATGGTCATAGCGTGACTTGTTTGTTTTATTTATTTCTTTATTTTTTTATTTTTTTTTAGAAGGGAGGTAGGAGTACATGTGGGATGATGTGAAGTAGAAGGGCTGCTGCTTTGGTGGCCATTTTCATGGTGATTAACTTGGACACACAAGCAGAGAGACACAGTCTCCCTTGACTCTAATGCTTTTTAGGAGAAGGCTCATACACCTCTCAGCATGGAGGGAAAGAGAGAGAGAAGGAGGAAGAAGAAAGAAGAGCGGCTATTGAGGGAGACATTTCAGCTCTCCCCGAGCACACTTTACAGGATCTCCACATTTTGATTTAATAATGGCCTGCCATGTCATTCTTTATTCAGTCGGATGGCTGGAGAAGTGCTGATGTGTGTCATTACAGGTGCTCCCCGGAAGCCCGGCAAATTTGGGTCGAACGTTGACGTGTACGCAAGTAAAAATGCGTCTTTTAGATTTTGAGGAAAATAAAACGTTTAAGCAATTTGAAGATCCAGTTTTCAATGATTGTGTAGAAGAATAAGATTTGACATTTGGCTCAGTGTGTGATGGTGAGCAGTACCTGTTCTGACCTGTTCTGACCTCTGTGGTCTTTAATCTTTCTATGGGTCTGTTCGAAAACCTACCGAGTTGCCTTGCTGTCTACTGCCTACCTAGGCGGCTGCCTAAGTAGAGACGATGCTAATAAGACATTGAACCAAGGCAGATTATTTAGACGCACTACTCAAACAGCGATTACCACATTTGTGTCACCACAGTTTTCGCTTACTAAGCTAACACTGTTAGCCTCAAGCCATATAAACCAAAGGGCTGAGGTGGCACAACCCACTAGCATGCCAGTTAACATCTACCTCTATGTACCGAAGGTCCAGTTCCGATGCTCACATGCCCATTGTTGGTGCTTTCGGTGGTGGACAGGGGTCAGCATTGGCACCCTGACTGGTCTGTGGCTATGCAGCCTCATATGCATATGCACTGTGTATTCTGACACCTTTCTATCAGAACCAGCAGCCTTCGCTTCCCACGTGCATCAATGAGCCTTGGCCGCCCATGACCCTGTCGCCGGTTTACCACTGTTCCTTCCTTGGACCACTTTTGATAAATACTGACCACTGCAGACCCCACAAGAGCTGCAGTTTTGGAGATGCTCTTACTCAGTCATCTAGCCATCACAATTTGGCCCTTGTCAAACTTGTCAAATTCTTATGCTTGCCCTTTTTACCTGCTTCTCATACACCTTCTCTGAGGATAAAATGTTCACTTGCTGCATAATATATCCCACCCACTAACAGGTACTGTGATAATCAGAGGAAATAATCAGTGTTATTCACTTTACCTGTTAGTGGTCATAATGTTATGCCTCAGTGCTAAGGGCCTTGCTCAAGGGCCCAACAACCTGGCAGTGGTGGGGTTTTTTTTTTTAACCAGCAACCTTCTGCTTACTAGTCCAGTACCTTAATCGCTAAGCTACAACTGCCACTTTAAATTTTCAATGCTTGGATTCCCTTCACCTCTAAGGAAGCATCGGATGCTCCCTCATTATTCAAGCAGTTTATCACTTCAAAATAGGGCACCTTAGTAGGCAGCATTTTAAGGGATCTAAGAATTTAGACAGCCTTCTTCTCTGGACCATAAACAGACCCTATGTGTCTTTTTCATTACTCTTATTCATGGTGGTGGTCTTATTCTGTGGTTGCTAATATGAAGGGAAATCATTTGGTCATGGCTGAGCCTGCTCGGGACGTCCTCGCGTCCTGCCTTTCATTCGTTTTGTGTCAGAAGCCACGACAGCAGCTCGTGTTGTTATTAATCTTTCATTAATGCCCTCTTTTCAATAATTCATAATCATTTGCACAGCCTGATGTTAATTGCTCACCACAATTTAGAATTGGATTGCCGCCAGGCATTCATTAATTTTTTTTTTTTTTTTTGCAACAGTCAACGAGAGCTGTTAGACAGTGTAAACAGCCTGCATTGAACAAAAAGAATGAATTGTGATGTAGCATTGATTGTTGTATTGTTTTCATTCTGAAGGTCTCATTGACGAAGAGCTTTAGTTCATTCTCTTTCCTCTATTGCTTGATGGAAGAGGTTTGAGAGTGTAATGAACAGATATTTACCAACCATTAGTGTCACAACACTGGGTAAATTGCTGGTGTGTGTGCATGTACAGTGTATCACAAAAGTGAGTACACCCCTCACATTTCTGCAGATATTTAAGTATATCTTTTCATGGGACAACACTGACAAAATGACACTTTGACACAATGAAAAGTAGTCTGTGTGCAGCTTATATAACAGTGTAAATTTATTCTTCCCTCAAAATAACTCAATATACAGCCATTAATGTCTAAACCACCGGCAACAAAAGTGAGTACACCCCTTAGTGAAAGTTCCTGAAGTGTCAATATTTTGTGTGGCCACCATTATTTCCCAGAACTGCCTTAACTCTCCTGGGCATGGAGTTTACCAGAGCTTCACAGGTTGCCACTGGAATGCTTTTCCACTCCTCCATGACGACATCACGGAGCTGGCGGATATTCGAGACTTTGCACTCCTTCACCTTCCGCTTGAGGATGCCCCAAAGATGTTCTATTGGGTTTAGGTCTGGAGACATGCTTGGCCAGTCCATCACCTTTACCCTCAGCCTCTTCAATAAAGCAGTGGTCGTGTTAGAGGTGTGTTTGGGGTCATTATCATGCTGGAACACTGCCCTGCGACCCAGTTTCCGGAGGTAGGGGATCATGCTCTGCTTCAGTATTTCACAGTACATATTGGAGTTCATGTGTCCCTCAATGAAATGTAACTCCCCAACACCTGCTGCACCCATGCAGCCCCAGACCATGGCATTCCCACCACCATGCTTGACTGTAGGCATGACACACTTATCTTTGTACTCCTCACCTGATTGCCGCCACACATGCTTGAGACCATCTGAACCAAACAAATTAATCTTGGTCTCATCAGACCATAGGACATGGTTCCAGTAATCCATGTCCTTTGTTGACATGTCTTCAGCAAACTGTTTGCGGGCTTTCTTGTGTAGAGACTTCAGAAGAGGCTTCCTTCTGGGGTGACAGCCATGCAGACCAATTTGATGTAGTGTGCGGCGTATGGTCTGAGCACTGACAGGCTGACCCCCCACCTTTTCAATCTCTGCAGCAATGCTGACAGCACTCCTGCGCCTATCTTTCAAAGACAGCAGTTGGATGTGACGCTGAGCACGTGCACTCAGCTTCTTTGGACGACCAACGCGAGGTCTATTCTGAGTGGACCCTGCTCTTTTAAAATGCTGGATGATCTTGGCCACTGTGCTGCAGCTCAGTTTCAGGGTGTTGGCAATCTTCTTGTAGCCTTGGCCATCTTCATGTAGCGCAACAATTCGTCTTTTAAGATCCTCAGAGAGTTCTTTGCCATGAGGTGCCATGTTGGAACTTTCAGTGACCAGTATGAGAGAGTGTGAGAGCTGTACTACTAAATTGAACACACCTGCTCCCTATGCACACCTGAGACCTAGTAACACTAACGAGTCACATGACATTTTGGAGGGAAAATGACAAGCAGTGCTCAATTTGGACATTTAGGGGTGTAGTCTCTTAGGGGTGTACTCACTTTTGTTGCCGGTGGTTTAGACATTAATGGCTGTATATTGAGTTATTTTGAGGGAAGAATAAATTTACACTGTTATATAAGCTGCACACAGAGTACTTTTCATTGTGTCAAAGTGTCATTTTGTCAGTGTTGTCCCATGAAAAGATATACTTAAATATCTGCAGAAATGTGAGGGGTGTACTCACTTTTGTGATACACTGTATGTGTGAGGGCCAGTTGAAAAAATTTCTCTCAACATAACGTCACAGTATGAGTTTTATCTATGATTTTTTGTGAGGAGACCACTGTACAATTAACTTCTTTCACAACTTTCACAAATCTTTATACCCGTAACCTTGGGTGCTGAAGTTGCTTACAAATGGCACCATGTGACATTCTTGACTTATAAAGATTTATGTTCTCTTGTAGAGAGCTTTGTAATTTTTTCCATTGTAATACATGTGGCTCAGTCTAATGCATAGTAAAACTAGCTTAATTACATCAATTTTCATTCATTGATTTATCAATGTATTTTTAAACTTGTAATTATATTTTTCAGTAAATGCATGGCTTATGATAGAACCTTCCTTCCTTCTCTTTTTCTCTCTCTCTTTTTCCTTCATTTCTTCCTTCCGTACATCCGTCCCTTCCTGTCTTCCTTCTGTCCATACATCCGTCCCTTCTGTCTGTGCATCTGTCCCTTCCTTTCTTTCCTCTTTTCATCAGTCGCTTACTTCCTTGTGTCCATACATTCGTTCCTGTCTTCCTTAACTCTGTCCCTTTCTTCCTTCTGTCCATACATCCATCCCTTCCTTTCTTCCCTCTGTCCATACATCCATCCCTTCCTTTCTTCCCTCTGTCCTTACATCCGTCCCTTCCTTTCTTCTGTCCATATACCTGTCCCTTCCTTCTGTTTGTACATCCTTAGCTTCCTTCCTTCTGTCTGTACATTATTTGCTTCCTTCCTTTTGTTCGTACATCCTTAGCTTCTTTCCTTCTGTACATCCTTACCTTCCTTCTGTCCGTTTGTCCATCTCTTTCTTCCGTCTGTCCTTCCTTCCTTACATTTGTCCCCTTCTTCCTTCTGTCCGTATATCCATCCCTTCCCTTCCTTGCATCTCTCTTCCTTTTTTTTTCTTCCCTTGTTCCTTCCTTTTGTCTTTACATCTGTCCCTTCCGTCTTTCTGTCCATAAATCCCTTTTTTTCCTTCCTTCTGTCCGTACATCTGTCCCTTCCTTCCTTCCTTCTGTTCTTCATTCTCTACATCTGTCCCTTTCTTCCCTCTGTCCTTACATCTGTCCTTTCCTTCCTTCTGTCCATAAATCATTTCTTTCCTTCCTTCTGTCCGTACATCCGTCCCTTCCGTCCTTCTGTCCATAAATCCCTTCTTTCCTTCCTTCTGTCCGTACATCCGTCCCTTCCGTCCTTCTGTCCATAAATCCCTTCTTTCCTTCCTTCTGTCCGTACATCCGTCCCTTCTGTCCTTCTGTCCATAAATCCCTTCTTTCCTTCCTTCTGTCCGTACATCCGTCCCTTCCGTCCTTCTGTCCATAAATCCCTTCTTTTTTTCCTTCTGTCCGTACATCCGTCCCTTTTTTCCTTTCTTCCTTTGTCCCTTTCTTTTGTCCTTACACATGTCCCTTCCTTGTTTCTGTCCATAAATCCCTTTTTCCTTCCTTAAATGCAATTCTTTCCTTCCTTTCTTCTGTACATCTGTCCCTTCCTTCCGTACATCCGTCCCTTCCTTATTTCCGTCCCTTCCTTCCTTCTGTACATCTGTCCCTTCCTTCCTTCTGTCCCTTCCTTCCTTCTGTACATCCATTCCTTCCTTTCATCCCTTCCTTCCTTCTGTACATCCATTCCTTCCTTATTTCCGTCCCTTCCTTCCTTCTGTCCCTTCCTTCCTTCTGTACATCCATTCCTTCCTTTCATCCCTTCCTTCCTTCTGTACATCCATTCCTTCCTTCCTTCTGTACATCCATTCCTTCCTTTCATCCCTTCCTTCCTTCCTTCTGTACATCCATTCCTTCCTTCATTCTGTACATCCGTCCCTTCCTTCCATCTGTACATCCATTCGTTCCTTCATTCTGTACATCCATTCCTTCCTTCATTCTGCACATCTGTCCCTTCCTTCCTTCTGTCCCTTCCTTCCTTCCTTCCTTCTGTACATCCATTCCTTCCTTTCATCCCTTCCTTCCTTCTGTCCATACTTCCGTCTCTTCTTTCCTTCCTTCTGTCCGTACATCCGTTCCTTCTTTCCATTTGTCCATACATACATCTTTTCCTTCCTTTCTTCCTTCTGTCCGTACATCCGTTCCTTCCTTCCTTTTGTCCGTACATCCATCCCTTCCTTCCTTCTGTCTGTGCATCCGTTACTTTCGTCCTTTTGTCTTTTCCTTTATTTATTTCTGGCATGTTTCTTACTTATATAAAAAAATAAAAGCACACTTTACTGAAGCAACATACATTTTATTCAAGTTGAGACTTTATTGTGAGAACACGCTGTACATTACTCCTGGTTCAGGTTGCCATGGTGCACTTAAGTGGGATTTAGCACATACTTATGTTTAATTATAGCTGGGAAGCATCTTCCACAAAATGTTGATGACTGTCACAAATCTTTTAGTTTCTTGCTTGAAGACGCCTGTTGATTACCCAATCTATGCTTTCTTCTGTTTCATTAAACAATTTTAATTGTTGCATCTTGTCTGCCCATCTTTCTTGGTTTACAGGCATCACGTTGCCGTCACAGTCATTATTTAAGTGATGAAAGCCTTCCGGATCCTCGCCGCAATTCCTTCACAGAACCGAGTGAACTGTGTATTAGGATGCATGCACCACTAATTACTGATTAGCATCGTGGCATAAAACAACCCCGGCCTTTCAATCAGCCCCTGTAATTTCTCCAGCTTTTAATAAGCGGCGCAGAACATCGTCCATACAAATAGTTCCATGTACCAGAGAAAAAATCCTTGCCTCTCCGCGCCTTCGCTGAGTTTCATTTCAAAGATCAGAAAGAGAAGAAATCTCTTAAGAGATTTGCTTTGAACTGTTGCTTAAATGCAATTTCGGTGATTTATATGTGATTTATTCAGCATTAAACCTAATAAACAGAGCCGTGTTCCTGTAATCATGGAATACATTGACACTTTGACAGATCCGACATCAAAAGCTGGTGAATAATGAAATAAGTAAGTAAGGAGCGTGATTACCGAAGGCCCTTGGTCTGTCTCTTTCGGCGCGCACCCATCTGATCGGCTAATTAACTCCTCTACTTGCACAACAAAGTGGCGTCTCCCCTCCAAAGCTGTTCTGGCACATTGCGCTGACTCGAATGTGTTATGAGCATTTCTAATGTAAATTGAATTTGAAGGTGTGATGCATTTTGTTAATAGCTCCGCGTTCAGAGAGCGCGCCTGGGTGTTTTACCTTTTAATATGGAAATAAAGAGGTAATTGTACATGCTGGGGAGAAGATGGCATATTAGCATGCATAATTTTACATGTTGTGCATGAGAGAATGTCAGTAGCTAGCTAAGAACACAAAATCGAATAAAAATGAAATTGAATCGCTGGTAATTGTGTATAGTATGTAAAACATATTTAAGATTTAACAGGAATACAGCCATCCATTAGGAAACCCTTTTTCCAGAATAGTTGGGACACTGTGTAAAATGCAATAAAAACTGAAACCTGTAATTTGTTAATTTACTTGAATCTTTATTTAACAGATTAAAGGACAGAAGAATCAGTGTATTAATTAGGGCTGGCACCGATCCAATACTCTGCATTGGTATTCATCCGATATTGGCCCAAATCACTGGATCAAATATCGGAAGGAAAAAAATGTGTAATCCGTTCCGATACTGTTGCTTAATGTAAATAACACTTAATGTAAATAACACTTAGTGTAAATAAGGCCGTTGTTTGTGTGTAAAGCAAATAACACACAAAGATACGTTCCAACAGAGTGCCGTTTATTGCCAGCTCACTCGCCAACTGCCGTAACAAGATGCATCTTGATGACATCATTAACATGTGGCACTGATCTACAACTCATCTGCAACAGCCATTCAGAAATTAAAACACACTGATCTACTTAAACTTTTAGCATTTTAAAGAATCATCTACTACTGCCATATCTAAAAACACTGTTTAAACACAATAAAAATCACTTTATAAATGATAAATCGCTCACCTGAGATAAAGAATCTATTCTTGGAGATCTCTCACATCCTCAACAATTAATCCATTTGTGTTATGAAATAAAACAAACTACACTGTTTCCTGTTTAGCCAGCAGGGTTTTTTAATAAGCATGCTTTGGTTTTTAATAATCTAAAAACGTGACAGAACTTTAACGGAAAATCTCACCAAACTCCGTAAAGCAAGATGTGTCACGTGAGCAACAGCTCGAACGTAAGTGAAACCAAAAATACTGCTAAATGTTGTGTGTAAAAGTTCAAATAAAAACAGCAGTCTTGCATAAGTGTGATGTTGTAGGTTCTGTATTTATGTGGTTTAAAGTCTGAGCATTGTTATTTAGATAGCTAGTTTAACCATGGTGCATTGAGACATGTATTATTACTGCTTAGTTGTTTGAGAGGAGAAATGACGGTATCGGATTGGTATCGGTATCGACAGATGCTCAATTTGCAGAGTCTGTATAGGTATCGGACATAAAAAGGTGGTTTCGAGCCAGACCTAGTATTAATTGACAACCTTAATTTTAATTGTTAAATATAAACACATTTTTAAAATGTTGCCTGCAACACATTTTACCACTGGGTGACATCACCTACTTAATACTTTCTAATCATTTGGTAATAAATGCACTAATTGTTGCAGTTTTGCAAGTGGACTTTTTGACCAGTCTTGCTGTATACAAGACTTGAGCTGCTCAACAGTCCGTCGTCGCTCTTGTCTGATTCTCTTCTTCATGATGTACCATACATTTTAATAGGAGACAGATCTGGACTGCAGGCAGGCCAGTCAAACAGTGGTGTATAGTAATAATACTTCGTTACAGTACTTAAGTATCTATCTATTACTTGCATAGCTATTCGAACAGTATTTTAAGGTTACACAATGTTCTACCCTTTAGGATTTGTTCCTAGAGTAATTGGGTATAATAATAATAATAATAACAACAACAACATTTGTTATTTTTTTTCTAACTCTTTTTCTCCAATTTTCTCCCCAATTTTCTCCCCTAATCTAGTCGTATCCAATTACCCTCCCCTGCTGACTGAGGAGCTTCGCAACTGACATACCCCCTTTGACACATAATCAGTACCGACTGCCTCTTTTTACCTGCACGAGGTGAGTTCATATGTGGATCAGCCATGTGCATGTGCCCCCAGACATCAAAGTCATACTTGCATCAGCACAGGGTAGCATTGCATATAAAAAATGACAAAACACACACACACACATACATTCATTTAATTTTGTCTTCAGGCTCTGTGCTGCTCTCAGCGCTAGCTAGCTAGGTAAAGCTTCTGCAAATTATGGCCTGAGGACAGGCCCTTTTTACCCAGTGTTTAATGCTGTTTGAAGCTGCCCCCTTTGCCAGATCATCAATGTTGGATTTGTTTTGGCCTTTAATTCACAGATACCACCTTTATCTCAATGCCATTTACATGAAAAATTTATTTCACCTGACATCGACCATCTGTTTAAACCAGAACAGACTGCTGGGTTTTAATGCTTTCAAATAAACAAGGTAGGGTTTTTTTTTTACCACTGGATCATTTGAGGAACAAAAGCTCATTTCTTTTAAACTACAGGGCCAAACGTATGTTCATACCCCCCCTAATTATTAAACTCCAGCGTTTCAGCCACAACCACTGCTGACAGGTGTATATAATAAATGATATCTAATAAATAATGCTTCAAAATGTTTGAGGAGAAGCCTTTTCTTATTTCATAATGGCTAAAATGAATACAAACAAGGTTCAAAACAAGGCTCATTAACTCCAGTGGCCACTACAGAGCCCTACCATAAGCCTAACAGAACACATTTGGAACATAAGGGTCATACTTCTGCAATTATGTTTGTGTTGTTGGTTGTTCACAAGGCTTGATGCATCTTTTAAATCTGAATTTCCAGTTCAAATACTAAATAAAATATTTAGTTAATTTATTTGGCCTAGTTTTTAGTTTTCACACGGCCCTTGACAGTTGATAATTGGTTGATGCTTTTTTTTATGTTTGTCAGGAGCTTCCAAACCATGCAATGACATTTGGGGCTTGGTTAATGGCCACCATGCTTATTATTTACATATTTCTTTCTTTCCCTATTTATTTTTTTAACTTGACTAGCAATTTGACAGTATTTTAAGGTTATGCAGTATTCTGCCCTTAAGAATTTGTCCCTGGAATAATAATAATAATTATTATTAATAATTAATAATAATTAATAATAATAATAATAATAATATTTTTATGTTGTTTTATAATAATATTTTCTTCATAATATTATTATAGTTATTATAGTTCCTATAACATTATAGTATATAATAATAATAATAATAATAATATAAATTATTATTATTATTATTATTACTATTATTATATTATTGTTTTATAATTTTTTTTTTATTATAGTTATTATTATATTATAGTTATTATAGTTACAGTATTAGTGTATGATAATAATTACATTTATTGTTTACAATATTTTCTTCATAATATTCTTAGTTATAGTTCCTATAACATTATAGTATATAATAATAATGATATTTCCTGTTTTATAATAATATTTTCTTTTTTATTATAGTTTAATATTATTGTTAGTTATAGTATTATAGTATATGATAATAATAATATTTATTGTTTAATAATAATATTTTTTCATAATATTATTATAGTTCCTATAACATTAAAGTATATATTAATAATAATAATAATAATAATAATAATAATAATATTTAATGTTTAATAATAATATTTTCTTTTTTATTATAATTATTATATTATAGTTATTATAGTTATAGTATTACAGTATATGATAATAATAATATTCATTGTTTTATAATAATATTTTCTTCATAATATTATTATAGTTATTATAGTTCCTATAACATTGTAGTATTTAATAATAATAATAATAATAGTAGTAATAATTATTGTTTCATAATTTTTTATTTTTATTATAGTTATTATTATATTATAGTTATAGTATTATAGTATATAATAATAATATTTATTGTTTTATAACAATATTTTCCTCATAATATTATTATAGTTATTATAGGTCCTATAACATTATAGTGTATAATAATAATAATAATAATAATAATAATAATATAAATTATTTATTTATTATTATTATTATTATTATTATGGTTATTATTATTAGTATTATTATTATTGTTTTATATTATTTTTTTTTATTATAATTATATTAGTTATTGTAGTTACAGTATTATAGTGTATAAAAATAATAATATTTATTGTTTATAATATTATTTTCTTTTTTATTATAGTTTAATATTATATTATTGTTATTATAGTTATAGTATTATAGTATATGATAATAATTATATTTATTGTTTTATAATAATATTTTTTTTTTTTATAGTTATTATTATATTATAGTTATTATAGTTATAGTATTATAGTATATAATAATAATATTTATTGTTTTATAATAATATTTTCTTCATAATATGATTAGTTATTATAGTTCCTATAACATTGTAGTATTTAATAATAATAATAATCATAATAATAATAATAATTATTATTATTATTATTATTTTAATTATAGTAGTAATTATTGATTCATAATAATATATTTTTATTATAATTATTATTATATTATAGTTATTATAGTTATAGTATTATAGTATATAATAATAATATTTATTGTTTTAACACAATATTTTCTTCATAATATTATTATAGTTATTATAGTACAGTAATTGTAGAACTACAAAGTGCTTCTATATGGTAAGTGGAGCTAATAAAATGGACAGTGAGTGTAAAAACAAGGAGGTGGATTTTAATGTTATGGCTGATCAGTGTATTTTACTGCTACATCTGCACCAGTATGTGTGTGTGTGTGTGTGTGTGCTGGATCTGTTTGACATTCTCTGGAACTCTGCTTATGCTGCTATAGGCTCTGCTGGCTATAGCTATAGCTTGTGGCGTTCCCAGAGGAGCGGGCTCTTTCCACTAACAAAATGCAAAATACAAAATTAATAAAAACACCCTTTGAAACTGACATATATGCCCTCAGGCAAACTATCGGCCTGCCGGCTGCTTAAAATTTAATCAGCGTTTCTTATTTATTTATTTATTTTTATTTTTTTGTGCAGCCACACTCATATTTTTAATAACATGTTTCTCTAGACTGGGAATGTACAAAGTCCGCCACCATCAAAAATTCTATGTTCAATAGGTTCTGACAGTTCATGGACTTGTGTGCTCCCATAGGAGATCTAAGCTAATAAAATAAACTGATTGACTATCTCTTAAACTTATTTTTGGTTTTTACAATTTGGAGCAACTCTAGGTAATGTATTAAGCCAAAGGTTACTTATATTGTCCATTTTGTGTATTTTACTGTATTTTCTCATTTTTGTACACCTAAAACATTCCATTTTCCTATTATTTATTATTTTTTTGTTTATTTTTATATGACAATTTACTTCAATGATCAAATAACTTTACTATAACACATAACAATAATTTCCAATAATTAACTAACTAATTAATTATAATAATTAAAATGGTGTTGTGGTCCAGTAATCAGAAGGTTGCCAGTTCAAGCCCCACTACTGCCAGGTTGCCACTGTTGGGCCTTTAAGCAAGGCCCTTAACCCTCAGTTGCTTAGATTGTATACTGTCACAACTGTAAGTCACTTTGAATAAAAATGTTAATGCCAAATATGTAAATGGTAATGTGTTGCTCATGAATTCCCTTTCTTAAAACATATTCTCTAAATTAACCAGTTAGTGACATATTTCCAAGCCTGCCTCATAGAGACATTCTGGCCACTGGTGTGGAATCAACCTAAAGAAAGTTGGGGACAATAGGGTCCAAATTGTGAGCCACCAGTAATCTTGGTCCTGAGCAGGCCCATTTAGTCCTATAGTTTATTTTAGTCAGACATCCATTCTGTGTCGTACTTTAGTGGGCATTGCAGGTCTAATGCTTGTCTCAAGTAGACTCTTTAGTCCAGTCACCAGGTCACATGTTAATAGGTTGGGTAATTATATATTCACTGTTTTTTCACATGGTAGTGCTAATATACCACTGACCATGTAGAAGCACTTACAAAAACTGACTGTTGTCCATCTGTTTCTCTGCATGCTTTGTTAGCCCCCTTTCATGCTGTTCTTCAATGGTCAGGACCCCCACAGGACCACTGCATAGTAGGAATTATTTGGGTGGTGGATCACTCAGCACTGCAGTGAGACTGACATGATGGTGGTGTGTTGGTGTGTGTTGTGTGAGTGGATAAAACACAGTCATCTCACCATCACTGCTGGACTGAGAATAGTCCACCAACCAAAAATATCCAGCCAACAGCGCCCCGTGGGCAGCGTCCTGTGACCACTGATGAAGGTCTAGAAGATGACCAACTCAAACAGCAGCAATAGATGAGCGATCGTCTCTGACTTTACATCTACAAGGTGGACCAACTAGGTAGGAGTGTCGAAATAAGTGGACAGTGAGTGGACAAGGTATTTAAAAACTTCAGCAACGCTGCTGTGTCTGATCCACTCATATCAGCAAAACACACACTAACACACCACCACCATGTCAGTGTCACTGCAGTGCTGAGAATGATCCACCACCTAAATAATACATATACCATATTAGACAGACAGACAGATAGATACGTATAAGTTTGTAGCAACAGTTTATGTAGGACTATCCCATTACAGACTATAGAGACTATTAAGCTTAAAAAATCTCCAGTGGCCTGCACAGAGCCTTGACCCCAGTCACACTGAATTTTTGTTCAGTTTGCTGATTTTTTATTACTTAAGTCTAATATATATGAGCAAGCCTCATTTTTCATTTAAGTACATCTACACATTTACCAGTTCTGGGTCCCTTCTTATTTCTTATTACAATGTATGCGAAATTATACCAGTGGTGTAATGAGGAACATAACTGTGGGCCTCCCTTTATACTGCTCTAGTCACATCACATTGGGTGTTGCACTTTGGAACCTCCATTATGTGCTAACTGTTGTTTCTTATCTGCGTACAACATTTTACAACAACTTATTGACAGACATGTTGCTTCTCCGTACTTTATACTCACAACCACATCTCAAGCACAATATAACTAAGGATTTAATGCACAAAACAGCATAATAATACTTTGGTAATATTAGACCTAAAATCAAACATTTCCATAACAGGTACTATATAGTTTGGGGCATAATCTATTAATTTACAAACTTCGCATGTCAGTGCGATTTAGTTTAAAGTGCTAGCTCCAGTAAGAAAGAAAATGGCTTTTATAAAACATGCTAAAGCTAGCCAGCTATCAGTTTCGAGTCCCTGAATAAACAATATTCAGTGAAACCTCAGCAAAGTGAAAATATCTGGTTACCTTACAGCAATGACTGTATGTGATCCAGTAATGTATCATTCATATCATCATTCATAGCATCATTCATATCAAACAGGATTTATTTGACTTTTTTCACTTATTAATAAAGACCTGGACCCAAAGCTTTTAGTACAAAAGTAGTCCATGCAAAGGAATATTTAAAAACCTCTGTTCATCAATATTAATATGTCAATATATTATGCATATTATTCTTTAAATACACCATGAAATGTGTTTTTGTAGCTCACTCTTAATTTAGCATATGCTTTTAAGTAAGACACATTAAATAGTAATTACCATCGTGCTGAGCTGATGGCAGAGAAAGCTATGGTTTTGTCAATCAAGCTCCTGCTAAACTACTTCTGACATCTAACCCTGATGTTTTCTCTACCGCTTAACAATTAATGCCCCATTGAGCAAGACTATCTCTTTGAATTTTATTGTAATAAAATAATATTTCTTGTATATATAGTGTGTAATTGTTGTAGCATATTTCTCTGTGCCAGTGGGGGCATGATTAAACATCTTGTGTGAGGTGGCTAAGCAAGTTCAATGAGCAGGTAAGGGTTGTTAAGGTAAACCTGTGCATATTTGAAATGGCCATTTATACACCTGCTTACTCTTCCAAGGACCAGCTCAGGTCTCAAAATCAGTTCAGCTTCAGGACACATGCTAGAATCTAAATCTGTAAACTTGTGTGACCTCAAATTTTAAAGCTGAGCTGTTGTTTCTAGATGTTCTCAGAACTGGCAGAAACCAGTGGGACCCAGGTACATCCACATACTCTTCAGAGAAGTATGGGCGGAATACCTTTGACCTGGAAACAAGGCCAAGCAACTTAACTATGCATGAAAACATAGGGACTTAAATGTTTTTATGCATGCCTGCCTGTCTGCCTGCCTGTCTGCCTGCCTGTCTGTCTGTCTGCCTGCCTGCCTGCCTGCCTGCCTGCCTGCCTGCCTGCCTGCCTGCCTGCCTGCCTGTCATTAATTGTATTAATTAATCAAGAATAAAAATTTTCATCAAACGATTTTTGTTGGGCTTCGTTTGTGCCACTTTAAACATACGTCACTGTGGTAATTTGCTCTGCTTTAACACAGCAACATTGTGTTTATAACACGGGTCTTTCTCCAGTCTTTTCCTTTTTTCTGCTGCTGCTACATATTGCAAAATGTAGGGTGTTTTAAATAATCATTTTTGTTTTCACCTCTAGACAAAATTACAGTTATTAATTGACACTTTAATATCATCTTTGGTCAAAGCACATCTTTGTCTTGTCAGGCATCTGTGGGTACGGATACACGTTACAGGCAAAATGAGCTCAGACTCAGTCTAACTTTATTTCAGAGGAATTTGGATAGAAAGCCCATGGACCGTACACGTTCTGGGAACATTACAAACACTGGTGTTAAATGGATCGCAATGGACTGTAGACGCTTTAACATAGTTACTGATGTGGGTCTACATGACGTTATATGTGTTGCATCTAGAAATTGTTAATTGTAGTACCCTGAGCACATGTTTTCAGTGGCAGGGTTACAAACAGGAAAAGATCCTCACTTTTGCCCGATAATGTGAACAGACCTATTATTTTAAATTACTGGATGAAAGATGGGTGGCTGTTAACAACTCTATATAGGCATTGGCTGGCCTTCTAAATATAATTTAGATTTAATAATTGTATCATAATTTTTTTATTGGTAAACTTGCAATAAAAAATGTGCATGACTAATTTTGCTTAGTTATTTTTGCAGTTGATTAATCGTGATTAATTTGGTTCTTTAATCGCGAATAATGTCGATTAAAATGTTTAAGTGTGGGGAAAAAAAGCTAGCTGCAGAAAAGCACAAAATGATAATAATAATAATGATAATACCGTCTGAATCAACTAGACAGAAACAGTAACTAAACCAAAACAAAATATGTCAGGCAAAAATAAATGAGGCATAAATGGTAATAATAATAATAATAATAAATAAATAAAATAGCAACTAAACCAAAATTAAATATGCCAGGCAAAAATCATAAATGTTAAAAACAATAATAATAATAATGATAAATAAATGTAAATAATAAAAAAAATTAATACTATTAATATTAATATTAATATTATTAATAATAATAATAATATCTAACTCTTCTTATACCTTGAAAAGAAAAGGCAAACACAAGCAAACCAAGAAAGAGAGTATATATGGAGAAATGTTAAGTGGAAACAAGTGAAAGCCATCAGTAATCAGGTGATGATTAACGAGATAGCGTGTCAGGATTGGTGTAGCAAGGGTAAGCATGTGACTGTGAGTAATGAAGTCCACAGCAGTTTCTAGAGATTCTAAAGAACTGACTGAGAAGTTGTAGTCCAAAGGAGCAGTATATTCAGTGGGAGGCATGACAAAACATTACATTTATTTTATATTCATTCTTTTTTAATAATTGAATGCTGGGCAGGATCACAAAAAGGATTGCTGGATAATGGATGGAACTGTTGAATCTGTATTATTTGGTTTGAATTTCAGTACATTGCAGTACAGGGCTTTCACACTTACTTAAACTTTGGGCATATGTTTAGTAGTCAGTCCACTTACTGGCACCCCATGAAGCGCTGAGATCCAGGGATCTTTTCAAATCCCTAGCAGTGATATCGACTAGTCAGATGTCTACAACCCCAAATCAGAAAAAAGTTGGGACAGCATGGAAAATGCTAATAATAAAAAAACCCACACATTTTCTTACATTTACTTTGACTTTTATTTGATTGCAGACAGTTTAAAAACAAGATATTTCATGTTTTATCTGCTCAACTTCATTTAATTTATTATAAACATCCATTCCTGCATTTTAGGCCTGCAACACATTCCAAAGAAAAAGTTGAGACAGTAAAACATTTACCACTTTGTAATGTTGCCATCCCTTCTCACCACACTTAAAGATGTTTTGGCATCGAGGATACCAAGTGATTTAATGTTTCAGCTTTTATTTTGTTCCATTCTTCCTGCAAACACGTCTTAAGATGTGCAACAGTACGGGGTCGTCATTGTCGCATTTTTCTGTTCAAAATTCTTCACACACTCCACAAATTCTCTTCCGCAGCCATGCCTTTGTAATGTGTGCAGCATGTGGTTTTGCATTGTCTTGTTGAAAAATGCATGGACGTCCCTGGAAAAGATGATGTCTTGAAAGCAGCACATGTTGCTCTAAGATCTTAATGTACTTTTCTGCTTTAATGCTGCCATCACAGAAGTGTAAATTACCTTTGCCAAGGACACAGCACCATACCATGGCTTTTGGACTTGTTGCTGATAACAGTCTGGATGGTCCTTTTGTCTTTGGTCCGGCACACACAGTGTCCATTTTTTCCAAAAAATGCAGATTCAACTGACCGCAATACATGTTTCCACTGTGTGATGGTCCATCCTAGATGCCTCCGAGCCCAGAGAAGTGGATGCTGCTTCTGGACATGGTTAACATGAGGCTTCTTTTTTGCACAGTAAAGTTTTAAGTGGCATTTGTTCATGTAACTCTGTATTGTAGTGCTTGACAAAGGTTTGCCAAAGTAATCCCTCACCCATGTGGTTTTATCAGCTTTTATTGAGTGGCGGTTCTTGATGCAGTGCCGTCTGAGGGATCGAAGATCATGGGCGTTCAGCTTAAGCTTTTTTTGGAATGTGTTGCAGGCCTGAAATGCAGGAATGGAGGTTTCCCATGCTGTCCCAACTTTTCCTGATTTGGGGTTGTACACACAGGCTGTGTCTGTGTGAATGGTCAAAGGCCCTACGGTTGATTGGTGTCCTTTCTGGGTCATGTTAATATATTGGGAATAGTGAATTTGGGCAAACCAGACCTACCATGACCCAGAATACAGTTATAGTGAAACATGGTAATGAATGATTGAATGAATATTTTCCAGTGTAACAGTTGTGCTTCATGTTTTAAGAGATTTGCATGTGTTGCAGACTGTCAGAGAAAATGTATTTGAATAGAGCCTCCATGTCATCAATGTCAACAAGGAATGTACGTCATATTGGAAAGACAATATTAATTATTATCTTACCTGTCATTGTGTGACTTTGTGTCAATGCATAATTAATTGACTGCAATTTGTTTGTGGGGCATTGTGGATACATAAGAATCCTGTGGAATAGCAAATAAATGCCAGAAACAGACAGGGAGAGCAAACATATTTTACCCTGTAGTGTCAGATACAGTGTGCTTAATGTCATGTGTGCATCTGTACAAATAATCCTCCAGTTAGATACCTTGGCATCAATTCTCAGGCATGGGTGTCTGTAAGGGCAGCATGGCTTTGATGTGAGCAATCTAGCATGCTAATTATACAAATAGAGTAATAACAATGGGGTGTGTGTACCCTGCTTCTGTTTACTTCACACTCACAGCCTTAAGCAATCCACACAATTCTCTAATGTATGAAGGGATTTCCTGCTCTAGGAACAACAGCAGACAATAAAGAGATATTCTCAATGCACATTTATTAACAAATGCCTGAAAGTTTGGCAAAAAATAAAATTAGAATTTTTCACTTTGATCTAGATGATTGTTTGCTTCAGTGTTTCAACTGCTTCAGGACAATTTCCTTATTTTTTACATTTACATTTACATTTTCAGCATTTAGCAGACGCTTTTATCCAAAGCGACTTACAGTACTGTGACACTATACAATCCAAGCAATTGAGGGTTAAGGGCCTTGCTCAAGGGCCCAACAGCAACTTGGCAGTGGTGAGGTTTGAACCGGCAACCTTCTGATTACTGGACCAGCACCTTAACCACTAGGCTACAGCTGCCCTTTTTTGGGCTCATTTTTTGAAACAGTAAAGTAAAACTAGCATACAATGACCCCCTTTTGACAATCTGAGCTTTTCCATTGTTAAATCTGGTTTTGAAGGGACACGTTCATGTCAGTCCTTCAAAAGTTTAACAAGTTTTTGCTTTCTTTAAAGGTTCCCATTAAGGACTCAGAAATAACAAGCTCCATTTTCTGTAACCGTAATGGCCCTTGTTCAGTTACAAAGTACAAAAATCGCTGGCAAGGTAAAGAGAACGACTGTACATTTTTTATGTTAGACAAAGAGCTCTGTTCTTTGAACGGTTAAAAAGAATGCAAAAGACTTTTCCGATAATGGTGTCTGCACTCTTAGATGCAGAGCGTCATCCTGCCCATTGGCACCACATTAATTTTAAAATCCTAATAATGAGCTGTTAATTATTGACAGGCTATAATGAATTTTTAACACTGGTGCCAGAGTTTTACTTCGTTGGATACATTTGTGGGGGAGGGATTGGAAATGAAGTTGATGGCCTATGACCTACACTATCTGCTCATCTTCAGGGCTCATTTGTTCGTGTTTTGTAGAAAAGTAGATAGGGCCTAGTGTACAGTGGACATTTTGCAAACTTTATTGTATTCTGGATTTTATTTGGGGGAGGATATAATTGGCATCTTTTCTGATCAAATATCTAAGTCACAAAAGTGATATTAAAGTTGTAAATGCTCACAAAGATTAAAATAAAGATGAGAAGAAAAGAGTATTATGGAGTGACAAATCCAAGTTTGAGATTTCTGGGTTCAATCGTTGACGATATGTAAGAAGAGTTGGAGAGAGATGGACAAATGTGTGCTTGCAGCCTTTAATGAAACATGGTGGAGGGTCTGTCTTGGTTGGGTCTGCATCTTTGCAGTGGTGTTGATGATGTCCGAAAAAAAAGCAAGGCAGGCAGAAAGGAGGAAAGGCAGGTAGGCAGAAAGGAAGGCAGGCAGAAAGGAAGGAAGGAATGTAGGCAGAAAGAAGGGAAGGCAGAAAGGAAGGAATGCAGGCAGGCAGAAAGGAAGGCAGGAAAAAGGAAGGCAGGCAGAAAGGAGGGAAGGCAAGCAGAAAGTAGGGAAGGCAAGCAGAAAGAAAGGAAGGAAAGCAGGAAGAAAAGGAGGAAGGGAGGCAGGCAGAAAAAAATGGAAGGCAGGCAGAAAGGAAGGAAGGTAGCTAGGTAGAAAGGAAGGAAGGCAGGCAAAAAGAAGGAAAGGCAAGCAGAAAGGAGGGAAGGCAGAAAGGAAGGAAGGCAGGCAGAAAGGCCGACAGAAAGGAGAGAAGGCTGGCAGAATGGAGAAAAGGCCGGCAGAAAGGAAGGCAGGCCGAAAGGAAGGCAGGCCGAAAGGAGGGAAGGCAGAAAGGAGAGAAGACAGGCAGAAAGGAAGTAAAAAAGGCAGGCAGAAAGAAAGGAAAAAAGGAATGTAGGCAGAAAGAAGGGAAGGCATGCAGAAAGGAAGGAATGCAGGCAGAAAGGAGGGAATGCAGGCAGAAAGGAGGGAAGGCAAGCAGAAAGGAAGCAAGGCCGACAGAAAGGAGAGAAGGCTGGCAGAAAGGAGAAAAGGCCGGCAGAAAGGAAGGCAGGCAGAAAAGAGGGAAGACAGGCAGTAAGAAAGAAAGGCAGGCCGAAAGGAGGGAAGGCAGAAAGGAGAGAAGACAGGCAAAAAGAAAGGAAGGAACACAGTCAGGCAGAAAGGAAGTAAGGAAGACAGGCATAAAGAAAGGAATGAATGCAGGCAGACAGGCAGGCAGAAAGGAAGGAAGGCAGGCAAGAAAGGAAAGAAGGAAGGAGTGGATGTATGGACAGAAGGAAAGAAGGAACACAAACAGGAAGGAAGGAAGGCAGAAGGAAAAGAAGGCAGGCAGAAAGGAAGGCAGGCAGCAAGAAAGAAAGGCAGGCAGAAAGGAAGGAAGGCAGGCCTAAAGGAGGGAAGGCACACAGAAATGAAGTAAGTCAGGCTGAAAGAAAGGAAGGAACACAGGCAGGAAGAAAGGAGCAAAGGCAGACAGAAAGGACATAAGGAAGACAGGCAGAAAGGAAGGAATGCAGGCAAGGAGGCAGGCAAGGAATGCAGACAGAAAAGAAGGAAGGATGGATGGATGTATGGACAGAAGAAAGGAATGCAGGCAGAAATGAAAGAAGGCAGGCAGATTGGAGGGAATGCAGGCAGAAAGGAAGAAAGGCAAGCAAGAAGGAGGGAAGGCAGAAAGGAAAGTAGGCAGAAAGGAAAGAAAGGAAGGCAGACAGAAAAAAAGGAAGGCAGGCAGAAAGGAGGAAAGGCAGGTAGGCAGAAAAAATGAAAGGCAGAAAGGAAGGAAGGCAGCTAGGTAGAAAGGAAGGAAGGCAGGCAAAAAGAAGGAAAGGCAAGCAGAAAGGAGGGAAGGCAGAAAGGAAGGAAGGCAGGCAGAAAGGAAGGAAGGCCGACAGAAAGGAGAGAAGGCTGGCAGAAAGGAGAAAAGGAAGGGGTGGATGTATGGACAGAAGGAAGGGGTGGATGTATGGACAGAAGGAAGGAAGGCAGGCAGAAAGAAAGAAAGGAACACAGGCAGGCAGACAAACAGAAAGCGAGGGATACAGGCAAAGAATGCAAGGAAGGAAGGATGGCATTATACTTGCTCATCAAAGCATTTACATAATTACCAAAGCATACTTATAAGAAAGTTAAAAATAAGATCTACCCAAAATATATAGATTAGCATATGTGATTATATGTGAAGTTATTACAAGTGTTAAATGTTGAGTATTACAAAAAATAAAAAAATAAAAAAATAATAAAAATAAATAAGTGGACAACAAGGATGTAGGTAGACTTCACATATTACTGTAATTTCAGAGCAGAGTTCAGCGTGATTTAGAGGAGAACTGTTGTGTCTTGTAGTGGATGATTTAATGGACCTGTAACGTTTGCCTGAGGGCAGACATTCAAACAGGTGATGGCCAGGGTGAGACGACTTCTCCAGAATGCTGCATATTTTTGTAGGCAGCAGGACATGAATATGTCATCTACAGCAGGCCGCTGTGTTGATAATTATTCTAGTCTTTATTACTCTTTGCAATGCCTTCTTATGCACTGAAGAGCTTTTACTGGACCATGGTTTAGGACACTCTCATGGTGCAGGGGTAGAAAGACACCGTCAACTGTTGAGACAAGTTAATTTCCATGAGAGTTCTCAGAAAATGCAATCTCTGTTGAGGTGTTTTAATGATATGTGATGTGTGTGAGGTCCTCTGAGATTTATGTTCAGTGGCAGGTGAACATCCTGATTCCTCCAGAAACCACTTACCACTCCTCAAACCACTTGGCATTTTTGGTATTAGAGTCAAGATATTCAACACACCAGTCTATCAGTCTCTGAACCTCCTCTCTATAGGCTCTAGGCAGACGCCTCTCTCTCCACTACTGTTATTTATTTATTTTGAGTATTTTATTTATGCATTTCCCTTTTTCTCCCAATTTCCCAATCTCCCAATTACTCTCCTGCTAATGCCCCCCTCTTATTTGCCCAGTGAGGCCAATTTTGTC
The DNA here is from genome assembly GCF_030014385.1 of Trichomycterus rosablanca. NCBI lineage: Eukaryota > Metazoa > Chordata > Actinopteri > Siluriformes > Trichomycteridae > Trichomycterus > Trichomycterus rosablanca. The sequence continues at coordinate 19,387,532 of NC_086004.1, forward strand.
TGCTGCACACATTGCCAATTCTGCCTGCTAGGGGCACCCAGCTGACTGGTAGCAGAGCTGAGAGTTCAGAATCCCAGTGCTGGTGAGCTAGTGGAATACCCCTAGTCCCACCACTGTTGTGTTGTCTGTGTACTTGTTGGTGGTGTTTGTGTTATAAGATGTACAACCCCAAAGTTGGGATTTGGGAAGACTTTGACTTTTATTTGATTGCAGACAGGAGGAACCTGAGATATTTATCTATATATATATATTATGTTTTATCTGGTCAACTTAATTTCATTTATTAATAAACATTGAAAAATAACAGTCTGTTCAAAGTTTAAAACAATGTTATTGTATTGCATGTATGATGTACATCTATTTACTTCTGATTTCTAATTAACACTGACCTCTGACACGTGGGCCGGTTGGGAACAGCCAAAGGACCGGATGTGGCCGGGGCTGTACAGTGCCCAGGTGTGGCTTAGTAAGAGGGTGGTGGAGAAGTAAGGGCTCATCCTGACTGATTGTGACCGTTTTTTTAAGAAGTCCAGTATCCACAGCCAGATGTTATGATTGAGGCCTAGATCGAACATCCTGTGGAACAGTTTGCTGGGGATCTGACATGCAGTTAGGTAGTGTTGTCAAACTTGATCTAACCAGGCGGTCTGGGGATGTATTTTGTCTCTGCTGCTTGTCCTCAATTATTCTGACAGAAGACAAATCCTGTCCACTCCCAATGCCCTCAGCCAGTATTCTCTTCTAACCCCCAAACCACCAGCGTAAGTGCACATCTGAGCTGTCATGAAATGTAAAAAGCATAACAACATGACAGCCGGTAAGAAAATCTTTTGTGATCTGTCAGTGTCTTGTTATGTCAAAGGAGAGTATTTCGGAGGGGAACCCTTAAGCTGTGCATGTTAACTTTATGCTGTTCCCCAGTGAAAGGAGGAATGATGGTAATGCTCCAAAAGTTTGTTTGTATTCTGCTAGGCAAACTTCCTATCCCATCTCCCCTAGATAACTTTACAAGTTTGAACTGCTAATGTGTTTAAAATGCCTGTGTTTTACAGAATCAGGAGTCATGAATTTCAAAACCAGTTCTCTCAACTTGATCCAGTCCCCATTTTGTAGTACACTATGAGTGACCCAATGCCATTGATTGATTAATTACTTTATTGGTTATTGATTATTGATTAAAATTGCAGTGTTACAGCAGCAATTCACAATTATCACAAGTATCACACAACGGCACTTCAATTTAGTGCAAGAAAATAAATTAAAAAGTAATATAATGCAAAATTAAGATATAAAAATCTAAAAACAATATATGAATACAACCCCAAATTAGAAAAAGTTGGGACAGTATGGAAAACGCAAATAAAATAAAAATACAGTGTTCCCTACATTTACTTTGACTTTTATTTTATTGCAGACAGTTTGGACAACCACATGGGCCCTATGTTAACCATGTCCAGAAGCGGCATCGACTTCTCTGGGCTCGGAGGCATCTAGGATGGACCATCACACAGTGGAAAATCAGCATTCCAGGTCTTTTTTTGGAAAAAAGTGGACACCAAAGACGAAAGGACCATCCAGACTGTTATCAGCAACAAGTCCAAAAGCCAGGGTCTGTCAGGGTATGGGCTGTTTCAGTGCCCTTGGCAAAGGTCATTTACACTTCTGTGATGCTAGAATTAAATGCAGAAAAGTACATGTGCTGCCTTCCAGGGACGTCCATGCATTTTTCAACAAGACAATGCAAAACCACATGCTGCACACATTACACAGGCATGGCTGCGGAAGAAGAGGGTACAGGTACTGGACTGGCCTGCCTACAGTCCTGATCTGTCCCCAATAGAGAATGTGTGGAGAATTTTAAAAGGAAAAACGCGACAACGACGACCCCGTACTGTTGCACATCTTAAGACGTGTTTGCAGGAAGAATAGGACAAAATAAAACCTGACACACTAAATCACTTGGTATCCTCGGTGCCAAAACGTCTTTTAAGTGTGGTGAAAAGGAATGGTAGCATTACAAAGTGGTAAATGCGTTATTGTCCCAACTTTTTTTGGAATGTGTTGCAGGCCTGAAATGCAGGAATGGAAGTTGACCAGACAAAACATGAAATATCTCAGGTTCATCCTGTCTGCAATGAAATAAAGGTCAAAGTACAAAGTGTTATTATTTGCATTTTCCATGCTATCCCAACTTTTTCTGATTTGGGGTTGCGTTCTTAATATAAGAATATAAGAAAACATCTAACAAAGAACAAAAAAACTGAAGGGGTAAGTCTAAAAGATGCAGTTTATAGACTTTATGTGATATTTAATTAAACATGTAAGAACCTGTTAAAGCCTTTTATTAGGTTGGGAGGAGTTTCCAATTGCTCTGAAGCCAAAAAGGTCACAAGCTAGCTGAGAGCTTAGCTTACTGTTTCCATATTTATTAGCATTGTGTGTGTGTTTATGATAAATACACCATGCTAAACAGCACCCTCCCCAACACTCCCCTCCCCACACTTTCCCTTTAGGGTCCCCTCTGTGGATGATCATTTATTCACCCCAATCCTCACAGGGGACCCCCTGCAACGGTTCTGACAGCTGAGAAATGTCATTACAGGCCAGTAATGAATAATAGAATTGGCCGCGTCGTCACCATATTCGCCACCTTAAATCTAATTAAGAGCACTGAAGGTCACTTAATGATCTTAATGAGATATTTTTGTAACGCGTTTATGGTTTCCAGCATGACAGTTTAAGACTGGTTGCACAGTAACCATCTAATAGGAAAAGCAAATGTGTGTGAAACAGTAATATGTTATTAAGAGTTTAAAGCAAAACTGTTTATTTATAATAAATTATTAAAAATTAATTATTTAAAGTGACTATACACTGATCAGTCATAACATTATAACCACCTCCTCGTTTCTACACCCACTGTCCATTTTATTAGTGCCACTTACCATATAGGAGCACTTTATAGCTCTATAATTCCTGAATACTTTGTTAGCCCCCTTTCATGATGTTCTTCAATGGTCAGGACCCCCACAGGACCACTACAGAGTAGGTATTATTTGGGTGTTGGATCATTCTCAGCACTACAGTGACACTGACAGTACTGTGTGTTGTGTTGGTATGAGTGGATAAGACACAGCAATGCTGATGGAGTTTTTAAACACCTCAATAGTCCACCAACCAAAAATATTCAGCCAACAGCGCCCCGTGGGCAGCGTCCTGTGACCACTGATGAAGGTCTAGAAGATGACCAACCCAAACAGCAGCAATAGATGATCGATCTTTGACTTTACATCTACAAGGTTGACCAACTAGGTAGGAGTTTCTAATAGAGTGGACAGTGAGTGGACACGATATTTAAAAACTCCAGCAGCGTTGCTGTGTCTGATCCACTCATACTAGCACAACACACACTAACACACCACCACCACGTCAGTGTCACTGCAGTGCTGAAAATGATCCACCACCCAAACAATACCTGTGGGGGTCCTGACCATTGAAGAACAGAATAAAAGCAGGGTAAAAAAGTATGTAAAGAAACAGATGGACTACTGTCAGTAATTGTAGAACTACAAAGTGCTTCTATATGATGAGTGGAGCTGATAAAATGGACAGTGAGTGTAGAAACAAGAAGGTGGTTTTAATGTTATGGCTGATCAGTGTACTAATTATTATAATTCAGATTCCATTTTTTAGTCGATCACAGGGCAAACAAACACACCAATTAACCTGACTGCATGTGTTTGGACTATGGGAGGAAACTGGAGCAAAGCCATACGGACATGGGGAGAAAATGCAAACCACACAGAAAGGACCCGGACCGCTCCACCTGGAAATTAAACCCATGACCTTCTTGTTGTGAGGTGACAGTGATACCCACAGAACAACTGTGCCATTCCACCCCCCCCCCATCCCCCCCCCGCAAAAAAAAGAATAAATACTTTTGATTATTATTGTCTAAAATACGAATTAAATACTAGCAAATTAAATACAAATAAATTTTTTTTATGACTAAACGTTTACAAAAGAAGAAAATAAAGTGGTAATTTATTCAAAGTATTAGAAACCCTTAGAAAATAAGCAGGGACTTTCTCGACAAACAAACAAAGTGACTGATCAGTCATTGATATTAAAATGATCTGTGGTGAAAAGGCACTTTGTGGGGTCTGTCGTACCTTCACACAATGCACAATTAGTGTTCATACATCACAATGAATTTAGGAGAAATAGTACGCAAGTGTTGCTCCAATTCGAGGATAATTTCATCTTTTCATACACATCCGTCTTAAAGAAACATCAGAAATGACATTGTACGTGGGGGGTGAATATGGAAGATTGTCGCACCACCGGATTTTACTTTCATTAACTGTGATTCCATTTAAATTTTAAGTGATTGTGCTGCTTTAAGCTACAGCTGTCGTCCCTCGTTAATGCACATTAGAGATTGCATCAAAGTGCATAGAGCTGTATGTCATTACTTCATACTGAGCTTCATATAGGAGGAAGATTCACAGGTGCACACGGCTAAATGCATTTTGGGACGCGAACCAGACAGCTTACAATTACAGAGGTACCTTGTAACTTGACATTCCCTAAAATCGTATAATAAAATTTATTTATTTAATTTCAAATTAACAATGACAGGCTGCTTTGTTCAGCGCTTGGCTTGAGCGATGCAGTAAGACGTCATCAAAGTGCGCATATGAGACGAATATGTTTTATTTATCAGGGTTCTGAGAAACTGTGAGTTTAAAAAGCTTGTCGTAAGCAAAAAAAAAAAAATAATAAATGAATAAATAAGGCTTAACGTAGATTAATGTACTAAGATAACGACACAGCAACTCTAAAACTCTCTTAATTATTACTGCTCATACACCGATCACGCATAACATCATGATCAACTTCCTAATATTGTGTTGGTCCCCCTTTTGCTGCCCCATACACAACAAACTGGGATGCACTGTGTATTCTGACACCATTCTATCAGAACCAGCATTAACTTCTTCAGCAGTTTAATTAAGCTACAGTAGCTTGTCTGTGTGATCGGACCACACCGGCCAGCCTTCGCTCCACCCGTGCATCAATGAGCCTTGGCCGCCCATGACCCTGTTGCCGGTTTACCACTGTTCCTTCCTTTTGACAGACACTGACCACTGCAGATCAAGAACACCCCACAAGAGCAGCAGTTTTGGAGATGCTCTGATCCAGTCGTCTAGCCCAGCGGTCCCCAACCTTATTTGCACCATGGACCGGTTTCATATAAGATATAATTTCATGGACCCGCAGGGGCGGGAGGATTTAAAATAGAATAACTATAGCATGGAAAATCAGTGTGAATCCTGAGCTTTTTTCGCTGCAACTAAACGCTGCTCCCACCAAGTGGTGATTGGAGAAATTTAATTGCTATAGTAGCGATCTCTAATTATTCTTTCTGTGCAGCCTGGTAATAAATGACCCACAGACCGTTACCGGGTCTGCTGCCTGGTGGTTGGGGACCACTGGTCTAGCCATCACAATTTGGCCCTTGTCAAACCCTCAAATCCTTACACTTGTACATTTTTCCTGCTTCTAACACATCAACTTTGAGAATAAAATGTTCACTTGATGCCTAATATATCCCACCCACTAACAGGTACCGTGATGAGAGATAATCAGTGTTATTCACTTCACCTGTCAGTGGTCATAATGTTATGCCTGATCGGTGGTCTCTCCACTAATAAAATTCCTTGCTTATTGTTTTAGTACAATAAGTCTATATAAAAACACTGAAATACTATTAAACACAGTTAAAATCAATAAAAAATACAATAAAACCTGAACTTTAGCTTAACCTCTTTATTGTTTCCTTGCACTTCTTACTAGTAGAGATGCTTGATCTTGCATTCGCATTCACAGTCAGTGCACAAAACCTAACATGGAAAAAAGCGGAAAAGCACAAAAGCTGTTTTGTCAGTGGCAAGGAAAATCTCCCTTAAAATTACAGAAAGAAACCTTGAGAGGAATCAGAATCAGCAGGGACCCCCATCCTCCTTGGGTGGCCTGGAGGATACTTTAAATTAATAGGATTTACACAATCATACACACACAAAATTAAATTGAAATAAAAGTTATAACTAGCAAAAAATAATTGGAGTTCTTTATTATTCAGTCCAGTTTGTAATAAAGTCCATAGTGAGTACTTTTTTGGTGCAAACATGCCAGGTCCCGTCGTATCTAGCGGGAGCAGCATTGTTGGCACAGCAGTCTTGACTTGCAGTTTTTAACCTCAGGTGGGTAAACAGGTTTCCATCAGAACCACCTCGGGGTAGAAAACAGAAAACATAGTTAAAATGTGAAATCGTTAAGAGTAAACAGTTTTGCAGAGAGTAGCATGAGACTCCAGCACCCCTAATTATTACAGCATAACTAAAAGGGAGAGCGAGCAGGTACAAAGTCATGAAGGCTTTCATGTGCCTTTACTGAATGCAATACAGTATTCCAAGATCAAGCATCTCCACAATTCAGAAGCATAAGGAAACAATAAAGAGATAAAGATGAAGTGCAGGTTTTATTGTATTTTATATTGATTTTAAGTTATTATACTTGTGTTGTTTTAGTGTATAAGTGTCAATAACAATCCCATTATTTTACATAAGCCTAAAATATATGCAGTTCCACAGAACCATGACACGCATTAACAGATTTCCCATACATCCTTATGGGAAAAAAAATACCTTGAAACACAACCCAGAACCAATTGACGTAGAGTTTCAAGGTACCACTGTATTCCTACTAGGTATGAAGAACAGTTCTTTACCTTACTGCCAAAAAGCTTAAATTATGAATTATGATATACCCAAGTATATTAAATACTTTGAATGATTTATTTCACCAATGATCAATCTATGATTAAACTAAATCAACAATTCTTTCCATTTTAACCTCATGTCAACACCAATCAGCATCTTAAAGTGAGATAATCAGAGTCCGTGTCACGCAGATTTGATCTCAGCCCTATATTATCTCAGTAGCCCGTGTGTTTATCCGCCTCCCAACTCTCCTACCTATTAGCAGCATAGGCAAAATGCCAAGGCCTAAACTGAGGGTTAATATTCCTAATTGGCTGTGAAAACAGGTAAGGGAAGTCGGCCTTTAATCAGTCCTGCATGGCTTTAACGATGTAATTATTTAGAAGGCCGTGGCTTTGTTGGCTGCTGACGTGGGGGAGGGTCTGTGATTAAAGGACATGTATGGCAGTAAGTCTTATTTCATCATTTTCCTAATAAACATTAAATATTGTATAACCAAGCAGAAAACAAATTAAAATTCTGGTACAGTGTAATAAAGCACAAGACTGGATTAAAAATAAATATAGAAGAAAAAAAATAAAGACATTAACGACATTTTACTTGCACTGAATTTAGTTTCTAGTTTGTTTTCCACTAATGCCGATTGAGGAGAACAAAGCTAACCCATGCCCCCTCCGTCACATGGGCAGCAGCCATATGCATCTTGTCACCTGCACCAGACGAGATCAGCTGCGGACCAGCCCTTTGTACGGAGAGACACACCCTGATCCGCACTCTCTCCCTGTCTCTGTGCAGGCGGCATCAATCAGCCAGCAGAGGTCGTGGTTGCATCAGTCATGAGAGAGTCCCTATCTGGCTTAATATCCCACCCCTATATGAGCAACAGGCCAATCGTTGTTCATGTGGCCGGCATATCCATCCATCCATCCATCCATCCATCCATCCATCCATCCATCCATCCATCCATCCATCCCTCCCTTCCTTCCTTCCTTCCTTCCTTCCTTCCTTCCTTCCTTCCTTCCTTCCTTCCTTCCTTCCTTCCATCCATCCATCCATCCATCCATCCATCCAACCTTCCTTCCAACCTTCCTTCCTTTCTTCCATCCATCCATCCATCCATCCATCCATCCATCTATCTCTTTGAAAGAATGGATTTCAAAACCTTTATGTGACTTCACTTTCTCTACAACAGCCTTTGTGTAAGAAGTAGAGAAACCACTGGTGCAAAAGTTCTCTCAACATGGTAAATTGAATTTTAAGGTATTATCAGGCAAAATCTGAAGAGACAATTAGTAATGAAAAATAGCTTAATAGTTCACACAAATTACTAATGAACACATCAGCTGTAAATATTTTGCGTATATACTGTATATACACATATTATTGTATTGGATATGTTTACTTGTTTATGTTTACATGTATAAAAATTTTATTTAATTTATTAAATTACAAGCTGTTTTTTTCTGTTTCAGTGGATATTTTCATGTATGTAGCAAGTTGTTTGTCAAATGAGAGCTGTCGTAATAAAGAAAGTATGTACTGGTCTATTTGTTTGTCTGTCTATCTATTTATGTATACACACTCAAAACACACACACACATACACCGATTAGCCATAACATTAAAACCACCTTGTTTCTACACTCACTGTCCATTTTATCAGCTCCACTTACCATATAGAAGCACTTTGTAGTTCTACAGTTACTGGCAGTAGTCCATCAGTTTCTCTACATACCTTTTTAGCCTGCTTTCACCCTGTTTTTCAATGGCCAGGACCCTCACAGGACCATGACAGAGCAGGTATTATTTAGATGGTGGATCATTCTTAGCACTGCAGTGACAATGACATGGTGGTGGTGTGTTATTGTGTGTTGTGCTCGTATGAGTCAGACACAGCAATGCTGCTGGAGTTTTTAAATACCGTGTCCACTCACTGTCCACTCTATTACACTCTTACCTAGTTGGTCCACCTTGTAGAAGTCAGAGACGATCGCTTATCTATTGCTGCTGTTTGAGTTGGTCATCTTCTAGACCTTCATCAGTGGTTACAGGACGCTGCCCACAAAGCGCTGTTGGCTGGATATGTTTTTGGTTGGTGGACTGTTCTCAGTCCAGCAGTGACAGTGAGGTGTTTAAAAACTCCGTCAGCATTGCTGTGTCTTATCAGCTCATATCAGCACAACACACACACTAACACACCAGCACCATGCCAGTGTCACTGCAGTGCTGAGAATGATCCACCACCCAAATAATACCTGCTCTGTAGTGGTCCTGGGAGTCCTGACCATTGAAGAACAGGGTGAAAGCAGGCTAAAAAAGTATGTAGAGAAACAGTTGGACTACAGTCAGTAATTTTAGAACTACAAAGTGCTTCTATATGGTAAGTGGAGCTGATGAAATGGACAGTGAGTGTAGAAACAAGGAGGTGGTTTTAATGTTATGGCTGATTGGTATATATTATTATTTTTTAATAACAAACACAATTTTAAATGGCTAAATGGGGCAAACAGCAGTATAATGTAGGACAATAAGGTGACCTGGGTGCCCTGTCACTTCGACATTTTAGCTATTTAAGGACAGACCATCAAACCAACTGACATTTGTGGACTTTGTGATGTGAGTAAAACTTGTCCTAAAATGAGATATTGGGGAATAGTGTTAACTTTAGTTTATTTTAATAATATTTAAAAAGACAATATTTTAATATATAATTTAATATCATACATTTGTAATAATATAATAATATTAACAATATTTTAATAATAAAGATAAAGAAATAAATACTATTTATTTCATTTTAATTGCATATTTTATTTTATATTTTAGATCATATTTCATTAATACCTTTAAAAACGATGAGGGTTTACATGACAGAAATAAAGCCTCATCATGCCGTCCGCAGCTCTTTAGAAACTTCTCTGTGTCCATTCTTGTGACATTAAAGAGGTACCTGCAAATGTGCTTTCAAGCAGCACAAAGTGAGATGTGTTTTCGGCTGACTTCAAGCTGCTAATGATTTTAATGAGAGCTCCTGCCCAAGTCATCTCTTTCTCCCTTTTTTTTCTATCAAATACATCTCACTAAAACAAAATCAATGCACGAGGATTAATTAGGGCCCCTTTAAAAGCCTTCTGCTGTATTTTCACCTTCTTTTCTCACCCTCACTCCCTCCCTCTCTCTTTCTGTCGCAGATGAAGGGAAGCTGTGTTGTATTTAAACGGTGTTATTTGACATTTAGATGCAAGAGGGGGATAAAAGCCAAGGAGAAAAACAGCAAACACGGGGACAATTTTTGACAGTTCTTTGTCACGCCGAGGGAGAAGAAAGGGGACCGACTGTGAGATGCGACTTTGAAGCCCCGGAAATATGTAATGAAAAATTTAAGCTACAAGAGAGAGGGGGTGGAAAAGAAAAAAATTATAAAAGAAGAAGTCGAGCCATTCATTTGGCTGTGCATACATTAGTGGGAGCTGGTAATTCAAAGGTTTTGGCTATGTGTTTTTACAATTTTGCCTCTAATAAATATCTTACAGAATTGCTTTGATATTTTCAATATTGTCGCCGTGACTGGTCCGCGCTAAAGAGAAAAGAGGCAAAATAATCATGAGGACTGCTGGCTGTAATGAGAAGGTCATTGCACTCTAATTATTATAGGCAGCTCTGCCTTAGCTCTTCAAAGGACCCCGGGACTGCACAGACAATACTGCACACACACACACAACCACAAATGTCAACAATGTTCAGAGATGCTGTTAACTTCTATGAGCTTGAGCTCACCTAAGATGTGAAAATGTGCTTAGAAGTCTGATAAATTTAAACCCAGGGTTGGTCATGGTATCAAGCTGTATTATAACCGAGGGCATTGGTACTTCTTTAGGGCTAAAAACTAAAATATGGGCACTGAGGTGGCACAGTGGTAAAAAACACACTGCATTAACCCACTACTGATTCAGGGATCTGGGGTTCAAATATCTGCTCAAATCAACTAATGTCCGAGAGGGATGTGGCTGGTCTACTCATTGAACAGACTAGTCATTGTGAGGTCCACTTGTCCCAAGTATGGATAAAAACGGAAACGTTACATCAGGAAGAGCATCCCTGGTTACATCAGGAGTCCATGCCTCATCATATTTCTGTAGTTCTACGCTCCCTTGGGGGACCTACCAATTTTTAGACTGGTGTACAAGTTTTTCTGGCACTTCAGTGTACAGTTTATACACTATACTTCACTATACACACTATACATTTGTAGAGTAGAGTGACAACCCTCCTGAATGCTAAGTTTAAGAATTTCAGCCACACCCATGGCTAACAGATGTGTAGAATAAATAAAATAAAATCAGTCATAACAGTATATGCTTACAACTTTGTGGCAAGTCTGGGAAAGAGCTACCTGTTTTATGAAGATTATTCCCTTATGCACAACGCAGTGTCCATTAACATGCGGTTTGTGAAATAAAGCAGCTCTAGTCTCTAATTTTACGTCTAAAGAGTATTTCATAATCTCAGTAACACTGCTGCACCTGATACACACTCCACTATACTATCATTGTTGTATCATTACAGTGCTGAGAAGGATCCATCACCCAAATAATACAGACATTTTGGGTCCTATGGGACTTGTTGGTGAGAAAGGTTGTGTAGTGATCAGTCATGTAGTGTGAAAACCATGACTTCATGACTCCCGATTACAAGAGAGTAAGCTGTGTAGCTTTTACAGTACAGCGATCTGACCATTTTGAAAGGTGTAGTGTGTCCGTGGCTTTCCACTGCTTTCTTCTCCAGGGCCAGGTCTACCTCCAATACCTTAGTGTCCCCCAGCCTACAGAAACAGACAAGGTACTGTTTATGATGTAGGAGCACAAACGGTCACCTTATGCTGAGCAAAAATTTGTTTGGATGGTCCAAACTGTCAGCATGGGCCAAGAGACTGCCATGCAAGGTCAAAGAAATCCTGTTTCAAATCCTGCTGATCATGTTGACAAAGAATAATCATGAACGTGGGTTTCTTTCTTGCATGCCAGTCTAGGCACATGTCGATGTAAAGCTTATTTGGCTGTAGAAAGTATCATCTGTGTTTCAGCAGCTTTCGGTTTAGGGCAAAGTTCTTCAATTTTAGCTGTTCAGCATCAAATAACAGTTTAAATTTCCGTACCAATATTGGCAAGGAACCCACACTTCCATATTTTTTAATGACTTCTCTGGGCTCTGAGGCATCTAGGATGGACCATCACACAGTGGAAACATGTATTGTGGTCAGATTAATCAGCATTCCAGGTCTTTTTTAGAAAAAAATGGACGCCGTGTGCTCCGGATCAAAGACGAAAAGGACCATCCAGACTGTTATCAGGAACAAGGGTCTGCCATGGTATGGGACTGTGTCAGTGCCCTTGGCAAAGATCATTTACACTTCTGTGATGCAGCATTAATGCAGAAAAGTACATTGAGATCTTAGAGCAACATATGCTGCCTTCAAGACGTCATCTTTTCCAGGGACGTCCATGCATTTTTCAACAAGACAATGCCAAACCACATGCTGCACACATTACAAAGGCATGGCTGCGGAAGAAGAGGGTACAGGTACTGGACTGGCCTGCCTGCAGTCCTGACCTTTCCCTAACAGAAAATGTGTGGAGAATTTTGAAACGGAAAATGCGACAACGACCCCGTACTGTTGCACATCTTAAGACGTGTTTGCAGGAAGAATGGGACAAAATAAAACCTGAGACACTAAATTGCTTGGTATCCTCTGTGCCAAAACATCTTTTAAGTGTGGTGAAAAGGAATGGCATGTGTGTTGCAGGACTGAAATGCAGGAATGGATGTTTATTAATAAATGAAATGAAGTTGAGCAGACAAAACATGAAATATCTCAGGTTCATTCTGTCTGCAATGAAATGAAAGTCAAAGTAAATGTAAGAAACTCTCTGTTTTATTATTATTTGAATCTTCCATACTGTCCCAACTTTTTCTTATTTGGGGTTGTAATTACTGGTAACATTTTATTACAATATCTGCCCCTTTACACTCAGTTTAAAATGACTTTTTACTCACCAGACACCTCTGCTGTGCTTTATTGTTACAGCATTTCAGGCTTTTAGTGCTTCTTGTATAGGTGAAGCCAGTAATAGCAACCCTGGTGTCACAACAGCAGTTTGTGTTCATTGTGTGTGTGTGTGTGTGTGTGTGTATGTGAGTGACACCCCTCAGCCTGTATGACAGCAATGTGGTTAGATAGGTGGAGTGTTTGTATTGAGGAATGTTACAGAGGTCGGGAGAAAATAATCCTCCAGTCTCCTTTCACCCATTTCAAACCAAAACTCGGGGGCAGATTCTAATTAATATTAGGACCAGCAGCGTCTCAGGTTCGGTCTGTTTACATGGATGAAAGTGAAGTTCTTCCTTTTTTTTCTTTATCAAATGCAAATAGTAAAAAAAGCAGCTTAGTTCTTAAAATTGTACCACTTCATCAGCAGCGAGTAATTTTCCACCAATCCAGCGGCGTTCATCTTTCACACATCGTCGGTTAGATTCAGCATTAATGCCAGCCGTGAACAAGAGCAAGCTTAATCTCTTTCTCTAGTTCTCTCAGTCCAAAGATGGACTTTGTCTGTTTGCAGCACTTACTTAAGGATAATTAAATGTGCAAAAAGAGTTGGAGGCTTTTGTACAAAAACAAATTATAATTTATTCATAAAGCAAAACAGTGTCGGGAAAATAGTACACATATTTTATTATTTAGGACATTTTTCTAAAAGTATTAATTTATTTATTTATTTTACTTAACTTTTTTAACTCTACAGAGAATATGAAGTGGTGGATTCTCTAAAAAGAAATGTATTATTTAAAATTAGTCTTTGAATCTATGAATTTATCTGATTAACAACAGTCATCTTGTAAGACTGATTCACTCACCTCATTCTACAGCACAAAGTAATATTTAAATAATAATTATAATTAATTATAATTACTAAATAATCTTTCAAAAAATAATGCACCCAAGTGGGATATGCAGCGGGATATTCTGCTAGCACACCAACGCAGAGATTATGAACTCCTCGGTTCGATACTCGGCATGCCACTGGTCGGCTGGGTGCCATCTAGCGGGCAGACACGTTTCTGCTAGGGCGGAATGAACGGACTATGTGGGTGGGGTCTTAAAACGATTATAAGGATTCTGATTAGTAGATAGAAAGGCGCCTGTCCAGAATGCATGGGTGAAAAAGGGTTCCGCTAAAGGCTGTGCATGGGTCGGAGGAGGCGTGAGCAGCAATATACCCACCTCGACTGCAATCAGGGATCGCCCAGCAGCGGAAGACAAATTGACTATGCTAAAATGAGAGAAAATGCTGAAAAAAATAGAAATAAAAACTAAACTTGACACAACCAGGTAACTCGTTAGCACACCAGCTCTGGGATTCTAAAAAAAAAAGAATTTGAATCTTAACTCTGCTATCAAAGTTTTTGATGCTGTGTAAGGACACTGGTTAGTACCCTGAGGTATCTGTACAGAAGTAGAAGTACGAGGAGATCAGTCCACCTAAGTATGAGTGAATAAGAGGGCACATGTCGGAGGGTTCATGTGTCAGGCAAATATACCCTAGAGGATGTAATCGGGGGCAAATTGGGGAAAAAGGGATAAAATACATAAATAAAATAGTAAATAAAAATTATTTTTTTCAAAGAATTTCATATGGCAGTTCAAAGCTAAAGACTGCAAATATCATTCAACTACAACCCCAAATCAGAAAAAGTTGGGACAGCATGAAAAATGCAAATAATAAAAAAAACTTTGACTTTTATTTGATTGCAGACAGGATGAACCTGAGATATTTCATGTTTTATCTGCTCAAATTCATTTCATTTATTAATAATCATTCATTCCTGCATTTCAGGCCTGCAACACATTCCAAAAAAAAGTTGGGACAGTAAAGCATGTACCACTTTGTAATGTTGCCATTCCTTCTCACCACACTTAAAAGATGTTTTGGCACCGAGGATACCAAGTGATTTAGTGTTTCAGGTTTTATTTTGTCCCATTCTTCCTGCAAACACGTCTTAAGATGTGCAACAGTACGGGGTCGTCGTTGTCGCATATTCCATTTCAAAATTCTCCACACATTCTCAATTAGGGACAGATCAGTACTGCAGGCAGGCCAGTCCAGTACCCGTACCCTCTTCTTCCACAGCCATGCCTTTGTAATGTGTGCAGCATGTGATTTGGCATTGTTTTGTTGAAAAATGCATGGAAGATCTCAATGTACTTTTCTGCATTAATGCTGCCATCACAGCAGTGTTAATTACCAAGGGCACTGACACAGCCCCATAACATGACAGACCCTGGCTTTTGGACTTGTTGCTGATAACAGTCTGGATGGTCATTTTTCGTCTTTGGTCCGGATCACACGGCGTCCATTTTTTCCAAAAAAAGACCTGGAATGCTGATTCATCTGACCACAATACATGTTTCCACTGTGTGATCCATCCTGGATGCTTCTGAGCCCAGAGAAGTCGACCCCTCTTCTAGACATGGTTAACATAAGGCATTTTTTGCACAGTAAAGTTTTAAATGAATGTAACTCTGTATTGTAGTGCTTGACAAAGGTTTGCCAAAGTAATCCCTCACCCATGTGGTTATATCAGATATTGATGGTTGATGGAGATCACAGGTGTTCAGCTTAGACTTGCACCTTTTCCCTTTATGCACTAAAATTCCTCCTGTTTCATTAATTAATTTAATGATATTATGCACTGTAGAGAGAAATATGCAAATCGCTTATAATTTCCTTGAGATACATTGTTTTTATACATTTTAATCATTTTCTTACACATTTGTTGACAAACTGGAGATCTTTGCTCCTCCAACACTTATACCAAATCATTTCAATCACCTGTTGACATCACCTGTTAGAAATCACATCATTATTTAGTTTTTTCTCATTAATGGTCCTAAATTACTGTTGTAAAATTGCAGGCCTGAAATGCAGGAATGGAGGTATATTAACAAATGAATGGAAGTTAATCTGACAAAACATGAGATATATTGGTTTGGATTGCATTTTGATGATCTTTGAGAGGAAATAATCTAGGACTAAATATGTGGCTACCCTTGCCTATAATATTTTAAAATGACTGATGACATAACAAGTAGGTTTCATAAAAGAAAGTATTATTCTCAGGGTGTAGTATGCATAATAGTTGCAAAACCCATTTTTGTATAGACATTTTGAAGAGTTACATCTTTACTATATTCAGAAATAACACCAAGATGTTCTTCTCTGTTCATTTTTATTTTCACAGACCATGTTGAAGGTCATATTTCTCCAACGTATTATTTCTTTTCAGACCACCATTGGTGCTCTATTCAGCTGCGAGTCAGTAAAAGTAGTCCAGCTGATAAAAAGGCTTTTTTAATGTTTGCTTCTATTCAGCGACTTGTTCTTTACACTACCTGCATCAATAGCACGAGTTACCAAGTCAGCCACGGAGCTGGAAGAATCGAGGTCATGACCACTATTGCACACATGCGCGCGCGATCGGTTTTCCTGCCGCTACAGACTGTCGCTCTGCCCCTCTCCCCTGGGTGTCCTCACAAATGAATTCGCTCCGACATCTAACCTCCCCTCTGCCAATCCCTGTATCCCCAACCAGTCTATTATCATGACGTCCCGTGAATATAGTGCTTTCTGAGCAAGAGGTTCCCATAAAAGAATGATCAGGCAAAGCTTTCAGATGCAAGTCAGCGGTAATGACGGGCCTCTTTGTTGAACAAAGTGGAAATGTGCACCTGTTGAAAGCCCTGGTGGGCCACGCCGGCTTTCGCATGCTGCATTATGTGCCGTATTATTTATACGGCTCTGTCAGCCTAATATTGCCGGAGTCTCCGCGGAGCACTTTCTGCCATCTTTTAACTGAGTACGAGGTGGCCCGAAGTTACTCCGAAAGGGTGTTTGAGCTCACAGAGACTACTAGAAAAGCTCTGTTGACATAATGCATCTGTCTGATGAGCATTCTTTTTCATCTTTTCTCCTCCTTTACTATCACCATGTGCCCTAAAAAGCTGAATTTTTAAAACTGTGTTTTAGTTAAAACAGTTTCTGTTCCTGCATGTGAGAACTATGTCAACATTTTGGCTTTTCTTCCACAAATCTTCTTGGTAAAGTAGGTGTAAATATTTTATTGTGCCTATCTGTATGTTGTTTCTTGAACTTTTATTAACAAAATACTCTGACAGACAAATACAGGGCTGTAAAATAATTGTTATTATAATTATTTTTAATGTTATAGTGTTAATGTTATTTTAATGTTATCAAGAAGCTATACGATCATAGTCCTGATCTCCAACAACTACGAGATAGCCTACATAGAGGAGGTTAGCTTCTTGACGCACTGGTGTCAGGAAAACAACTTATCTCTAAACGTTAACAAGACCAAGGAGCTGATTGTGGACTTCAGGAAGCAGGAGACAGCGTACACCCCTACCTCTATTAACGGAGCCACGGTAGGTAGGGTCAAGCAGCTTTAAGTTCTTCGGGGTTCATATTCAGTGGCGGCTGCTGGTCTTTCAAAGAGGGGAAGCTCATCGTCAGCTTACGTCATAAAATTTGTCAATTTATTTATACATAAATTCTGCCCTCCGTTCCTTTTTAACAAAATGGCCTGTGATCCTATCGTACCAAGTTGGCGTCTTTTCCAGGGACTTGACCAGTGTCCTGAAACAAATACTATGAGTGTGTTTTATTTACTCAATGAACAATGGAAATGGTCAAGTATTTTCACCAAGCAGATACCCAGAAATGGGTTGCAATTTGTCTTTCGACTTCACTCGCAAAATCCGCGATGGGACTGAAGCTCCCAGTGATTAAGTGACGTGTATATCTCAAAATAGCTGTCAATCAAAATGGGATTCAGCCTTTCGACTGATCCTCCAATCACCTTGCAGAAGCTCTGCGTCCAGACCCGCCTCGTATGGACAGCTCAGCACATCACCGGGGTTCAACTGCTGAACCGCCTAGATCTGTACGCCAGCCGCTGTCTAAGGAAGACCAGGAGGATCCTAAAAGACTCCACCCACCCAAGCCACTGCCTGTTCTCACAGCTGCCGAGCGGCAGGAGGTACAGAAGCATCATGTCCAGAATTAGTCGGTTCAGAGACAGCTTCTTCCTCCAGACTGCTAAACAGTAATGGACAATCGCACTCCTCATCACCAATACAGTGATCTCCTTACTCTACTTACTATACTACACACACTACGTGGAACTAAATCCACCACACCTCCATAAATATACATAATTTATTTTGTACAATACCTGCACATCTTGGACCGAATTCAAAACGTTTTATGCCGGAATAATATTTGAAACATTTACATTAACGGACTCAGTACATTATACTGCAATGTTGTATATCTGTACATTTATAGCTTTACATGTATATATTGTACAGATGGTGTTAGTTTATGTAAGTAAATATTTAATGTGTGTTAAAACTGTGAGGGACTATGCACCCAAGTGTTTCACTCACCTTTCACACCTGTGTTAATGTGACGTGACAATAAAAGTGATTTGATTTGACATAAAATGTAATTTATACCAATTAAATATTGGGCCATTAAGGAAATAAATAATAAAAATAAAAAATGAATGCATGGAAAAATTATCCACTACATGTATTACATGGTGGCACCGATTTCCCCTATGTGTGAGTGAGAGAATGAACGTGTAAGTGTGTGATAAATTGACACCCTATACAAAGTGTATTCCTGCACCCAGTGTTTTGGTTGGCACTGGACCTATCATGACCCCGACCGATATGCAGCACTTAGCACAACATTACCCTTGTGAAAAAGTAACTGCAAAGTCAAGTAAAATTTATTCAACGTCCCCTAAACTCAAAATGCCCTTCGTCGAGAAATTTGTACCCTTAAACTCGACGCTTGCCTTAAACTCAATGTGTTCAGAAATTAAATAAAATAAATTCATTTATTTAATTTCAAATTAACAATGAACAGCCGCTTGGCTTGAGCAGTGCAGTAAAATGTCATCAAACTGCTGTCTCGGTCCAGCTCAAAAGACTTTTTTACCCCAGGCATTAAGACTGTTTAACACCACAAGACGGCGGGGATGTTAAATCGAACTTTAGCTCATGCACACACTGACACTCATACCGTCTATCAAACCTACATTTAATTCCTTGATAATTTTTTGATATTTTTACCTTTTATATTTATAATTATATGTGTATATTGGTTATAACCTATACTACTGCTTCTACTACATATATTCATTCCGACCTATATATATATATAAGTTTACCCCCTTACAAAGACTTGAACAGTCTATAATTTTTATGGAAGGTTTATTTTAACAGAGAGAGACAGAATATCAACAAAAAATCCAGAAAAAAAACATTAAATAAAAGTTATAAATTAATTTGTATTTAATTAAGGGAAATAAGTATTTGATACCCTACCAACCAGCAAGAATTCTGACCCCCACAGACCGGTTATGTGCCCATGAGGCACACAAATTAGTCCTGTCCCTGTATAAAAGACTCCTGTCACAGAATCAGTTTCTTCCGTTCAAATCTCTCGACCACCATGGGCAAGACCAAAGAGCTATCAAAGGACATCAGGGACAAGATTGTAGACCTGCACAAGGCTGGAATGGGCTACAAGACCATCAGCAAGAAGCTTGGTGAGAAAGAGACCACTGTTGGTGCGATAATTCGAAAATGGAAGAAATACAAGATCACAGTCAATCACCCTCACTCTGGAGCTCCATGCAAGATCTCACCTGGTGGGGTAAGAATGATTCTGAGAAAGGTGAGGTCAGTCCAGAATTAGGAGGAGCTTGTCAATGATCTCAAGGGAGCTGGGAGCACAGTCACCAAGAAAACCATTAGTAACACACTTCGCCGTAATGGATTGAGATCCTGCAGTGCCCGCAAAGTCCCTTTGCTCAAGAAGGCTCATGTACAGGCCCGTCTGAAGTTTGCCAATGAACACCTGAATGATTCAGAGAAAGCTTGGGAGAATGTGATATGGTCAGATGAGACCAAAATTGAGCTCCTTGGCATCAACTCCACTCGCTGTGTTTGGAGGCAAAAAAATGCCCAGTGGGGATGGTGTTCTTGGGGTCATATCCAGCATTTCTCTGCTCCCAGCTCCCTTGAGATCATTGACAAGCTCCACCCGTGTAATTCTGGACTGACCTCACCTTTCTCAGAATCATTCTTACCCCACCAGGTGAGAACTTGCATGGAGCTCCAGAATGAGGGTGATTGACTGTGATCTTGTATTTCTTCCATTTTCGAATTATCGCACCAACAGTGGTCTCTTTCTCACCAAGCTTCTTGCTGATGGTCTTGTAGCCCATTCCAGCCTTGTGCAGGTCTACAATCTTGTCCCTGACGTCCTTTGATAGCTCTTTGGTCTTGCCCATGGTGATCGAGAGATTTGAACGGAAGAAACTGATTCTGTGACAGGAGTCTTTTATACAGGGACAGGACTAATTTGTGTGCCTCATGGGCACATAACCGGTCTGTGGGGGTCAGAATTATTGCAGAAATATACTTATTTCCCTTAATTAAATAAAAATTAATTTATAACTTTTATTTAATGTTTTTTTTCTGGATTTTTTGTTGATATTCTGTCTCTCTCTGTTAAAATAAACCTTCCATAAAAATTATAGACTGTTCAAGTCTTTGTAAGGGGGTAAACTTACAAAATCAGCAGGGGATCAAATACTTATTTCCCCCACTGTGTATATATATATATATATATATATATATATATATATATATATACAGTATATACAGTATATATATATATAAACTGATCAATTTCGTTGTACACTGTGCAATGACAATAAAGGCATCTTATCTATCTCATCTTATCAGCCATAATATTAAAACCACCTTGTTTCTACACTTGCTTCTACTGTCCATTTTATCAGCTTCACTTACCATATAGAAGCACTTTGTAGTTCTACAATTACTGACTGTAGTCCAGCTGTTTCTCTGTATGCTTTGTTAGCTCCCTTTCATGCTGTTCTTCAATGGTCAGGACCACCACAGAGCAGGTGTTATTTAGGTGGTGGATCATTCTCAGCACTGCAGTGACACTGACATGGTGGTGGTGTGTTAGTGTGTGTTGTGTTACTATAAGTGGATCAGACACAGCAGTGCTGCTGGAGTTTTTAAATACCGTGTCCACTCACTGTCCACTCTATTAGACACTCCTACCTAGTTGGTCCACCTTGTAGATGTAAAGTCAGAGACAATCGCTCATCTATTGCTGCTGTTTGAGTTGGTCATCTTCTAGACCTTCATCAGTGGTCACAGTACGCTGCCCACAGGGCGCTGTTGTTTGGATTTATAGTGCGAATATGAGACGAATCTGCATTTGTGTGGAATAACTGTCAGATTCACTCTGAAAGCGTCCACATGTATCTATGATTAGCTGGACTTTCCTCACTGTTTCACTTTTAAACTTGTGTTATAGCTCGGGGTGCTGAGAAATTTGTAAGAATCAGCTTTTTTTCAGAGAGAGTCTAAAACACTTATTGATTAAAAAAAAGCCTGATGTGACTTAATGTATTAAAAGAACGACAAAGGAACACTAAACTCAGCACTGCAGTGACAATGACATGGTGGTGGTGTGTTAGTGTGTGTTGTGGGAAAAAAAATCACAGTATATGATTCACCATGTGTATTTTGGATGTCCTATTCCTAATAATGTCAGCACATTGAAGAGTCAATTGTTGTATCATTTATTAAGCAGTCTTTCCACTGTAATTGGTCACCTTCTAACATCACCTCTGTTGCACCAGGTTGGGTGAGAGGGCAATAAAGGGTTAACAGTGCTGTTCACTCTTCTGAAAAAGGCAACATTCTTTCTGCAAGAGCGACCTTTGATTAAAGGTGTTGAGGTTTAATGCTAACTAATTAGCGCACCCTCTTAGCCCTGGCATAATGATCAAACAAGCTATCACTGGATACCTGATACAATGATCCCCCTCCTCACTGGAGATATGATATTTTATCCACCCACACTTATAATTCCCCCCCCTTCCAATTGCCCCACATGTGTTTATTGCCTGAAGCACACATGTCAAATTAAAGAGCTGCTTGTGCACCTGATATTTAATTATTGTCTACTGCACTCATGCACACAATGGGAAAATGTCAAAGCTGGCAATTCACTTCAAGCTGCATTAGCTGTGCACTCACACCAACACTGTGTGCATGTTGATGCCAGACTAGAGAAACATTCACTGATTAGAACCGTCTGTTGTGTCAGAGCATTTCTATTAAATGATTGACATCTATCTGTCTGTCTGTCTGTCCGTCCGTCCGTCCGTCCGTCCATCCATCCATCCATCTATTTATCTATCCATCTATCAATCCATCTATCTATCTTTTCATCTATCCATCTATCAATCCATCTATCTATCTGTCCGTCCGTCCGTCCGTCCGTCCATCCATCCGTCCGTCTATCATCTCCTCAGCTGCTCCCGTTAGGGGTTGCCGGGAGATCGTGATCCGCCTTATTAATTTGGCACAGTTTTTACACCGGATGCCCTTCCTGACCCAACCCTCCCTATTTATCAGGGCTTGGGACCAGCACTACAATGCACTGGTTTATGCATTCTAGAGGCAAGATACCTATAGAACAATTCAGTGTCTCCAATTAGCCTGGCTGCATGTTTTTGGACTGCGGAAGGAAACCAGAGCACCCGGAGGATACCCACACGGACACGGGGAGAACATGCAAACTCCGCACAGAAAGGACTCGGACCGCCCCACCTGGGGATCAAACCCAGGACCTTCTTGCTGTGAGGCGACAGTGCTACCCACTTAGTCACTGTGCTGCCCTATTACTTTTTGACATATTTTTTCTAAAAAATGATTATCAGACAGCTCCTTGTTTTTGTCACCCAAATCAGTTTTTTTTTCAACCTGATCAGGACTGCAATGAGTCCAGTGTCTATAATGGCAAGGCTGGCTGCAAGGAGGAATACCAGTCCATCACAAGGCATCACATCCATTCCAAACTTTCCAAACTCCACTTAGACAAAAACAAAAAGAAAAGTTTAAACCTGGAGTGTCACCTTGCATCTGATTCGCAGTCTAACTACAGTAACTTAGAAATAAGGAGTCAATTATTCATTAATTCATTCATCTTCTTATCCGCTTATCCAATTAGGGTCTCGGGGGGTGGGGGGTCTGGGGTGCTGGAGCCTATCCCAGCTTTTCAATGGGCGCAAGGCACACAATAACACCCTGGATGGGATGCCAGTCCATCGCAGGGCACACACACACACACACACATTCACTTATAGGGCATTTCAGTGTCTCCAATTAACCTGACTGGACTGTGGGAGGAAACCGGAGCTCCCGGAGGAAACCCACGCTGACACGGGAAGAACATGCAAACCCGGACCTTCCAGTCTGGGGATCGAACCCAGGACCTTCTTGCTGTGAGGCGACAGTGCTACCCACTAAGCCACCATGCCGCCCTACAGTCAATTAGCTTTAAGTTGATATTTTAAATTTCTGTGTCTTTGTGGATTTTAATAATGAATATATTGAAAATGTTTGGCAGGAAGCAATTGAGTCTATCAAAGCATATTTTACCTGTAATACATTTCTTTCCAGTACAGAATAATTCATAGATTGCACATAACCCCTTATGTCTTAAATAAAATGAACAAACAGGTATCACCCCTGTGTAACAAATGCCAAAGGGAAAGTGGTACCAACACTGATCAGCCATAAATTTAAAACCACCTCCTTGTTTCTACACTCGCTGTCCATTTTATCAGCTCCACTTACCATATAGGAGCACTTTGTAGTACTACAATTACTGACTGTAGTCCATCTGTTTCTCTACATGCTTTTTCACTTTGTTCTTTAATGGTCAGGACCACCACAGAGCAGCTGTTATTTAGGTGGTGGATCATTCTCAGCACTGCAGTGACAATGACATGGTGGTGGTGTGTTAGTGTGTGTTGTGCTGGTATGAGTGGATTTTTGTCCTTGATCTCTCCTGATTCTTTAAAGTTCTTTATATTAGCTTGAATACCCCATCTTGAGTATCCAGTTTGTTTGCTGATTTCTTCTTGAGAGTCACCATGCTGTAGCAAAATTATGTCTGTTAAACTCTGTGATCTTTGTTATGATTGGAATGATGTGATTGGAAGTTGGTCTTATACATATTAGCTTTCAGTGAATTAAACTCGGACAGCATTTGTGTGTAATGCTCAAGTGTGTCCTGCATAAACCTGGTGTAACAGACCTTTTCACAGCAGTCAGTTTGTGCTAGTTTAGGTTTAAGAGAGCCAAGTTCCTGTCATTGCTCAAATGTAAGGGGAAGGTCACACTAAATATTTGCCACTTTAGCCTATAAAAGCTGTTCTTTTGCTGATTTTTTTTAAATACTGCATACAGATTCCCTGTATTTTCTGTTATATTATACCATTGCCAAACCAACAAATCTAATGGTGGCCCAAGACTTATTGATTATACACTGATCAGCCATAACATTAAAACCGCCTCCTTGATTCTACACTCACTGCCCATTTTATCAGCTCCACTTACCATATAGAAGCACAGCATGAAAGAACAGCATGAAAGGGGGCTAACAAAGCATGTAGAGAAACAGATAGACTACAGTCAGTAATTGTAGAACTACAAAGTGCTTCTATATGGTAAGTGGAGCTGATAAAATGGACAGTGAGTGTAGAAACAAGGAGGTGGTTTTAATGTTATGGCTGATCAGTGTATTTCAAAGAAATTAAGACAGGTTCTTCTAACAGCAGTGATGGTAAACTGACCCAAAGAGCACCTGTTCAGTAAATATAAATACAGCATGCAGGCAGTGGAAGCTCCTTTAGCATGCCCTAGATGCTCAATATAATCCAGATGTCATGGTGCAGCTCCAAAACCACAATCACTACATATGGTAATTACTGCAGGATGAATTAGTTGGCCCAGAACTTTGAGAAAGGGGAACAAGCTGCTGATAAAATGAAGAATTCGGCTACTGATGTTACCTAGACCAAGCGCCTGCCAGATCCTTCTTTTTTGAACATCCGTTACGTGAGCGAGGCTCCACCAGGTAAATCAGTCAAATCTAACAGTTTCCTGTTCACTGCATGGAGGTGTCATTTACCCAGGGTGTGTATTCATTTCATTTCATTTTCATTAACTGCTTTATCCTAGTCAGGACCACGGTGGGTCCGATTCTACTGAGAAACACTGGGGTCGAGGCAGGAATAGCCTGGACAGTAGATCATCCCCCTTTCTCAGACCTGGCTAATCATTTCTGTGTAGACGCCTGGCTGGTCACTATGTCACCTTGTAAAAAAGTAATATGAATTATGTTAAAGAAAAACTACAATGTTAGTGTTTAAGCAGTTACCCTAAGCTCAGGGTACTGTTTGTCCACAATGGCTCCTTTTAGGTTCTCTGGTTTCCTTCAACCTGCTAAAAATATAATTGATGAATAAGATACTCTAAGTGAGTGTATATTGTTTTGTAAATGCTATTCAGACTGTATGCAGCCCTGTGCCCAGTGTTCCTCTGACTCCATATCCATTGTCATTCTCCCACCCTCCCACGGCATGCCACTACCTGGAATAACTACCTACAGTTGACTCTAGGTGTCAGCAGAGATGTTCACAAGTCACAAAATATGAGTCAGAGTCAAGTCACAAGTCTTTAGGCTAGAGTCCGAGTTAAATCAATAGTCTTTATGCTAGAGTCCAAGTCAAGTCACGAGTCTTTAGGCTAGAGTCCTAGTCAAATCACAAGTCTTTAGGCTAGAGTCCGAGTCAAGTCACGAGTCTTTAGACTAGAGTCCAAGTCAAGTCACAAGTCTTTAGACTAGAGTCCGAGTCAAGTCACAAGTACAGCCGCTTTAGACTAGAGACTACAGCCTCACCACACTTAAAAGACTTTTTCGTGCCGAGGATACCAAGTACAAGTCCTAGTCTTTAGACTAGAGTCTGAGTCAAGTCACGAGTCTTTAGGCTAGAGTCTGAGTCAAGTCACAAGTCTTTAGGCTAGAGTCCGAGTCAAATCATTAGTCTTTATGCTAGAGTCCAAGTCAAGTCACGAGTCTTTTGGCTAGAGTCCGAGTCAAGTCACAAGTCTTTTGGCTAGAGTCCGAGTCAAGTCACAAGTCTTTAGACTAGAGTCCAAGTCAGGTCACAAGTCTTTGGGCTAGAGTCTGAGTCAAGTCACAAGTCTTTGGGCTAGAGTCTGAGTCAAGTCACGAGTCTTTAGGCTAGAGTCCGAGTCAAGTCACGAGTCTTTAGGCTAGAGTCCGAGTCAAGTCACGAGTCTTTAGGCTAGAGTCCGAGTCAAGTCACAAGTCAATATAATATACACAAAACATATATTGGAAATGTAGCGTAGAAATAAACAAATAATATTTATATTTATAAATAATATATTTATAATAATAAGTTCAGATAAAAAACAACAACAGATTAGCAACTGTATTTTGCCGTTTTACTTGGTGCCTTTACTCTCCTAGTCATTGTGCAAATGAATGTAATTTCCATAACAAGAAGGTACCAGTTAAAAGCTTAAACTGATATGTTTTGTTTTCATTGCAAAACAAAAGCGCGCAATAAATCACAGCACAGCGGCCAAAATCCAAAACACAGCAAAAAAAATCATGACCACTGCTTACCTTAGCTTATGTTCTTCCAGATGCTATTACATTTATAACCGTGTGTCCCATTAGGAATATAATCCTTTATTTTGTAAATGTGCTTATAATTAAAACCTCCCAACTTTTCCCATTTGTGAAGTAAAACACAAACTCGTTAGAAAGCCAATCAAGCGTTTCACTGACACATCATCTGTGTGACGCAAACTGAATAAATGCAAATAACAGCATTTCTTACTAATAATTAAAATCAGAAGATCTGATTGGTTCAGAAAGCAGTCTTTCAACCATTAGCGCCAATTCTGTAGGAGCGTTCCATTCACCCCATTTGTTCCTGTGAAGTGCACTACGCAGGGTATGCCAAGTGAGATTCCAATCCAAAGGTAATGAAAATGTTTAAATGAAGTGAACTTCAAACTGTGCAGGGAGTAGGGAGCGACACTTCAGCACTACACCAGAAGCTGGCTGTAACATTTACCCATTGCGTGTGTTGCGGGTTAAGACGGCCGGAGCGTTATTAGAGAGCAGAAAATGACACGGTCAGAATGATGTCGGATCAACGTTTCATTCATCTTTAATAAAAAACTAGCAGTAATGTGAGAATAACCAGTGAACGTCTAGAAATGCTGCACAATCCACCACAATACATTGTTAATCACAAACAATAAAACACCACGTGATGACATCACAAAGCGACTGTACGATGATACAATCAGGTTTATTCCCAGATGACATCACAATATGATAGACGGCTGAGCTTCATTAGTTTGATAGTTTAAAAAAGTAAAGAAACGCTCAAACCCTTAAAGAAATGTCGGTAACGATGCTGTCATGCACGTAATAATGTCAAAAGGCGTCAGAATGAATTCGTTTAACCTGCTTAAGGTCCCATAGACCATATCATGTGATCAGTGTGTAGGGCACTCAGTAGTAACAAATGTTAACACATGCTAGGGACTCTTGTTGTTTATGATTAATTTTTTTGCGAATCATGAGTCGAGTCTGAGTCATTTGAAACGATTCCGAGTCGAGTCTGAAGTCGCTGTGTGTGCGACGTCCCCATCTCTGGGTGTGAGGGAGTGAAAGGGTGAGTGTGTAGTACCCTGTGATGGATGGGTGCCCTGTTCAGCATGTGTTGTGCCACGCTTTAAAGTAGGCTTTGGTTCCACTGTAACCCAAATAAGAATAAATATTTACTCTTTTCACAAGAACTCAGAACTCAGAATAATGTCTACAACTTGTAATTAATTAATTCTTTAATATGTAAATTTATTATGGTCAGGGTTACGTTAAAAATGAGCACAAGGTAGGTTTTTTAAAAACCTCTTTAGGGGGTGGCACGGTGGCTTGGTGGGTAGCACTGTCGCCTCACAGCAAGAAGGTTCAATTACCAGATGGAGTGGTCTGTGTGGGGTCCCTCTGCAGTGACACTGACACAGCAGCGCTGATGGAGTTTTTAAACACCTCACTGTCACTGCTGGACTGAGAATAGTCCACCAACCAAAAATATCCAGCCAACAGCGCCCTGTGGCTGGATATTTTATGACCACTTGTGACCACTGATGAAGGTCTAGAAGATGACCAACTCCAACAGCAGCAATAGATGAGCGATCGTCTCTGACTTTACATCTACAAAGTGGACCAACTAGGTAGGAGTGTAATAGAGTGGACAGTGAGTGGACATGGTATATTAAAAACTCCAGCAGTGCTGCTGTTGTTTAAAGTAGGCTTTGGTTCCACTGTAACCCAAATAAGAATAAACATTTACTCTTTTCACAAGAACTCAGTATAATGTCTACAACTTTTAATTAATTAATTCTTCAATATGTAAATTTATTATGGTCAGGGTTGCAGTAAAAATGAGCACCTTTTTAGCACTTTTAGCACTTTTGCGGTTTTCTCCCACAAATGATGTAAATTGGAAATACAAAATTGTCCATGACTGTGTTTGCCATTGAACTTGGACTGATGAATCTTGTGTAACCAAAGTGTGTATAACATGACATTTATATTCTAATAAATAAATAAACCCCTTCAGTAGGAATTTAGACTTGGACACTGCCTTTTGACATGTGCTTGTTAGGCCCAAAAAACTCCCATAAAGACATGTTAAATAACAGACAGTGATTAAACCTGAGCCCCTGGAGCTGTACAACACCAACACTACCACTGTGCTAAACAGAATGGTTAATGGAAGGTGTATTGCAGTAAGTTGTTCAGCAGATGTGCACTTCTAAACATGTTAGTCTGTTTCAGAGAGTGGATTGTGCCGTGTGAATTTTAATTGGCGCTGCGCTGTCGTCTCGATCCGTTTACTTAGGATGGACTTGCAGAGGGATGATGGGAAGGGGAGTAATAAGTGGAGGCAGTGGAAAAGTTATCTCAGTCAAGTGATTTAATGTATTTGAGTGAGTTAGCATGTGCAATAGATATGCATACAGAATGTGCATGACAGACATATTCTACAAGCTGAATACCTGGACATACACCCACCAAGCAGTTTATTAGGTACACAGTTATGGTATGTGCAGTTAACTCATTGTAGCACATCTATACACTTGGTCTATTGGTGTATGTATTGTATTAATTAAAAGGGACCGCCTTGGACCCTCACTAACCAGATATTGTTTGGGTGATTGACTGTTCTCAGCTCTGCAATGACACTAACATGGTAATAACAGGGTAGTGTGTGTTGTGGTGGTAAAAGTGTACAGCCATTTGGTGGTTTACCATCAATGCTGGGAGGAGAATAGTGCTCCAATCAAAAATATAAAAGCAACAACGTCATGTGATCAAAAAGTGTCCACTGATAAGACACAGGTGGAAGATTAATACGGTGAAAAAACTAAATGACGACCTCAGTAATGAGGTGAAAAAACTAAATGATGATGTGCTTCCAAACAGGTGATGTCAACGGGTGATTGTAATCATGGTTTGGAACAAAAGCAGCATCCAGGAAAGGCTGAGTCTTTAAGGAGCAAAGATGATCAGAGGATCTCCAGTTTGTCAACAAATGCATGAGAAAAATAGTGAAATGTACCTCACAATGTACCTCAAAGAAAGATTGGAAGGGATTTGCATATTTCTCCCTCTACAGTGCATAATATCATTAAATCATTCAAGGAATCGGGAGGAATTTCAGTGTGTAAAGGCCAGCTTAAGCTGAATGCCTGTGATCTTCAATCCCTCAGATGGCACTGCATCAAGAACCGCCACTCAACAATAGCTGATATAACCACATGGGTGAGGGATTAGGTTGGCAAACCTTTGTCAAGCACTACAATACAGAGTTACATGCACAAATGCCACTTTAAATTTTACTGTGCAAAAAAGAAGCCTTATGTTAACCATGTCCAGAAGCGCCGTCAACTTCTCTGGGCTCTGAGGCATTTAGGATGAACCATCACACAGTGGAAACGTGTATTATGATCAGATGAATCAGCATTCCAGATCTTATTTGGAAAAAAAATTGAGAATGTGTGGAGAATTTTGAAATGAAAAATGCGACAACGACGAGCCCGTACTGTTGTACATCTTAAGACGTGTTTGCAGGAATAATGAGACAAAATAAAAGCTGAAACACTAAATCACTTGGTATCCTCGGTGCCAAAACTTTTTTAAGTGTGGTGAAAAGGAATAGCAACATTACAAAGTGGTAAATGCTTTACTGTCCCAACTTTTTTGGAATGTGTTGCAGGCCTGAAATGCAGAAATGGATGTTTATTAATAAATGAAATTAAGTTGACCAGACAAAACATAAAATATCTCAGGTTCATCCTGTCTGCAAGCAAATAAAAGTCAAAGTAAACATAAGAAACTCTGTGTTTTTTTATTATTTGCATTTTACATGCTGTCACAACTTTTTCTGATTTGGGATTGTAGTATTAAGAATGATCCTTCAAGGACAAAGTGTACAAAGCAACATATGGGCTACAGACAGTACTAGTATACCGATAAAGAACATTTGTATGGCAGGTGTGGCTTATAAAATGAATGTATTTATTTATTAAATTAGGATTTTAACGTCATGTTTTACACACTTTGGTTACATTCCTGACCGGACAGGTAATTACTGGTTACGTCAGTTCAAGTTTAATGTCAAACACAGTCACAGACAATTTAGTATCTCTAATTCACCTCACTTGTATGTATTTGGACTGTGGGAGGAAACCGGAGCTCCCGGAGGAAACCCACACAGACACGGGGAGAACATACAAACTCCACAAAGAAAGGACCTGGACCGCTCCACCTGGCAATTGATCCCTGTGAAGCGATAGTGCTACCCACCGAGGCACCGTGCCACCCAAACAAATTAATAAGCTTTTTATAGTTTAGTAAAAAAGTAGTTTGTCATTTTTATAGTTTGGTAATGGAAAGTTTAAAAAATTTATGAAAGCATTGTATCGATAATAATTAGTAACATGGAAGTTAGTTGGTTGTCCAGTCGCCCATAGAATTTATAATAAACACACTTGTTCTTAATACACTACACTACAATACACTTGAATATAATGCAATTAAATACACTACACTACAATAAAATATAATACAATACAATACATTTGAATATGATGCAATACACTACACTACAATAAAATATAATACACTACACTACAATGCACTTAAATATAATGCAATACAATACACTACACTACAATACACTTGAATATAATGCAATACAATACACCACACTACAATAAAATATAATACACTACACTACAATACTCTTGAATATAATGCAATACAATACACTACAATAAAATATAATACACTACACTACACTACAATAAAATATAATACACTACACTACAATACTCTTGAATATAATGCAATACAATACACTACAATAAAATATAATACACTACACTACACTACAGTAAAATATAATACACTACACTACAATACTCTTGAATATAATGCAATACAATACACCACACTACAATAAAATACAATACACTACACTACAATACACTTGAATATAATGCAATACAATACACTACAATAAAATATAATACACTACACTACAATACTCTTGAATATAATGCAATACAATACACTAAACTACAATAAAATATAATACACTACACTACAATACACTACACTACAATAAAAAATAATACACTACACTACAATACTTTTGAATATAATGCAATACAATACACTACACAACAATAAAATATAATACACTACACTACAATACTCTTGAATATAATGCAATACAATACACTACACTACAATAAAATATAATACACTACAATACTTTGCACTTAAATATAATGCAATACAATACACTACACTACAATACACTTGAATATAATGCAATACAATACACCACACTACAATAAAATATAATACACTACACTACAATACTCTTGAATATAATGCAATACAATACACTACAATAAAATATAATACACTACACTACACTACAATAAAATATAATACACTACACTACAATACTCTTGAATATAATGCAATACAATACACTACAATAAAATATAATACACTACACTACACTACAGTAAAATATAATACACTACACTACAATACTCTTGAATATAATGCAATACAATACACCACACTACAATAAAATATAATACACTACACTACAATACACTTGAATATAATGCAATACAATACACTACAATAAAATATAATACACTACACTACAATACTCTTGAATATAATGCAATACAATACACTAAACTACAATAAAATATAATACACTACACTACAATACACTACACTACAATAAAAAATAATACACTACACTACAATACTTTTGAATATAATGCAATACAATACACTACACAACAATAAAATATAAAACACTACACTACAATACTCTTGAATATAATGCAATACACTACACTACACTACAATAAAATATAATACACTACAATACTTTTGAATATAATGCAATACAATACACCACACTTCAATAAAATATAATACACTACACTACAATACACTTGAATATAATGCAACACAATGCACTACAGTACAATGAAATATAATACACTACACTACAATACACTTGAATATAATACAATACAATACACTCCACTACAATAAAATATAATACGCTACACTACAATACACTTGAATATAATACAATACACTACACTACAATACAATATATTGTAATAAACTATAATAAAACACACGACAATACACTTGAATATAACACAATACAATACACTACACTACAATAAAATATAATACACTGCACTACAATACACTTGAATATAATACAATACACTACACTACACCACTATACAATATATTGTAATAAACTACAATAAAACACATGTCAATACACTACACTACATGATACAACACACTACAATATAATACATAAATTTAATATGGTACAATACAGTGATTATATAATACACCATACATTAAAATACAAATTGATACATCATACAATACAATACAGCACATGACAATACAATTCAATACAATAATATATTTTTGTGACATTAGTTGACACACGAACAAACCAACCCAGAACCCAGAAGTCTTTACTTTTTCAAGTTTCTTATATTTAAGTAAATACAAAATACAATTTCAAAAAGAACATTTAATCTAACTTAGCTGTAAATGCATTCTGAGCCACTCTTATTTGCAGAATTGTTTTTATAGCCACAGTAAAGGACTGTTATGCCTGAACTGCCTTTGAAGATCCACAGTCAGAACCCCAGAGCCACATACATATACTGTATATGTATATATGTGTGTGTATTAAACCTGTATTTTGCATTTACTCATGTTGTCTTTGTTTTTATAATCAGTACTGGTAACTGTGATGACAGCTTTCATATTATGTCATGTCATAACAGCTTATATAGGACATATTGCAAGCTGTTATGGCATCACATAATATAAAAGCTGTCATGAATGTTACCAGCACTGGTAACATAACACTTTTATATTACCTCTTGTTAACTGTAATAACTATTGTCATGTCATTGTCATACATGTCATGACAGATTTATGACACTAATTGTTATGACATGTTTTTGACAGGAGAAAGGAAAACAATTTTTCCATAGGAAGCTTATTCTGACACATGCATTAACTTCTTAAAATCAGTATTTAGAGACAACGTAGTATTGTGCGGCACCCACACTTCTACCTCCTTGTTTCTACACTCACTGTCCATTTTATCAGCTCAACTTACCATATAGAAGCACTTTGTAGTTCTACAATTACTGACTGAAGTCCATTTGTTACTCTACATACTTTTTAGCCTGCTTTCACCCTGTTCTTCAATGGTCAGGACCCCCACAGGACCACCACAAAGCAGTTATTATTTAAGTGGTGGATCATTCTCAGCACTGCAGTGACACTGACATGGTGGTGGTGTGTTAGTGTGTGTTGTGCTGGTATGAGTGGATCAGACACAGCAGCGCTGCTGGACTTTTTAAATAGTGTCCACTTACTGGCCACTCCATTAGACACTCCTACCTAGTTGGTCCACCTTGTAGATGTAAAGTCAGAGACGATCACTTATCTATTGCTGCTGTTTGAGTTGGTCATCTTCTAGACCTTCATCAGTGGTCACAGGATGCTGCCCACGGGGCGCTGTTGGCTGGATATTTTTGGTTGGTGGACTATTCTTAGTCCAGCAGTGACAGTGAGGTGACAGCGCTGCTGTGTCTTACCCACTTATACCAGCACAACACACACTAACACACCACCACCATGTCAGTGTCACTGCAGTGCCGAGATTGATCCACCACCCAAATAATACCTACTCTGTAGTGGTCCAGGAGAGTCCTGACCATTGAAGAACAGCATGAAAGGGGGCTAACAAAGCATGCAGAGGAACAGATGGATCACAGTTAGCAATTTTAGAACTACAAAGTGCTTATATATGGTAAGTGGAGCTGATAAAATGGACAGTGAGTGTAGAAATGAGGTGGTTTTAATGTTATGGCTGATCAGTGTATATTCAATTTTATGTTAGAGAGGAGCAGTGGTGTACATCAATTGTGAGATTTGTACTGGGCCACTAAAGAAAATTAGTTTTCTTTATTTTAAACTATTCCACTATTGCATGTTTCAGGTCATGCTCTTGATGAAGGACTAGCTTTTCTCCCCACTAAGATCACTCTGTACCTTTTGGAGTATTTTTTCCAAACTAGAAATAAGGGGTTATAAGCACACACATTTACTCTCAGGGTAACTGTGTATCTCCAATGAACCTGACTGCACGCCTTTGGACTGTGGGAGGAAACCAAGACTCACGGACGAAACGCACACAGACACAGGGAGAACATGCAAAAATAATTGTTAAAATAATTATAATAATGTAATTGATGCAACTTAATATTTAAAGTATAAGTGTAAAAGGACAAATAAACTTATGTAAGTAAACCTACAATTAAAACTTTAACTAGATCATTATGTACTTATTGTGTAATTATTATATACTTATTATTATTACTATCCAAATGTAATAGAACATATGCAGCATTACTACACTCTTCTGAATTGTTTTAACAGTCCATCAATCTCATTGTCTCAATATTAGACAATTTGCAGTGTACACGGACTTGATTAAGGGAGGAAACCAAGGCTTGTGGAGGAAAACGCACACAGACACAGGGAGAACATGCAAACTTCACACAGAAAGGACTCAGACCGCTCCACCTGGGAATTGAACTCAGGACACTGAGCCACCGTGCCACCCCTAAAATGATATAATATTGTTAACTAGTGGCAGTTGTAGCATAGCAGTTAAGGTACTGGGCTAGTAAGCAGAGAGTTGCTGGTTTAAACTCCACCACTGCCAGGTTGCCAATGTTGGGCCCTTGAACAAGGCTCTTAACACTGAATTGCTTAGACTGTATAATGTAAGTCGCTTTGGACAAAGGCGCCTGTTAAATGCCGACAATGTATAATGTAAATGTATAACTTGTGTTAAAATAATTATCATAATGTAATTGATGCAACTTAATATTTAAAGTATAAGTGTAAAAGGACAAATAAACTTATGTAAGTAAACCTACAATTAAACTTTAACTAGATAATTATGTACTTATTGTGTAATTATTATATACTTATTATTATTACTATCCAAATGTAATAAAGCATATGCAGCATTATACACTCTTCTGAATTGTTAACAGTCCATCAATCTCATTGTCTCAATATCAGACAATTTGCAGTGTACACAGAGTTGATTAAACTGCACTTGGCCTTGTCTGAAAAGTTGCAAGGTATCAGTGACACCCGTACCATTACAATCTAGCAGTGTCGGAGTGTGTAATGCTGAGGGTGTTGGTGATGTTATTGATTTGCTCTATACGAGAGTGAGCAGTGTGTTTCTGTTGCTGCACAGCTAAAGCTGCACATTATTCATCCTCACCTCCTAAGCCCAACAGCGCAGATGAAAATGAGAACTGTTTTCTGCTTCTTCAGTCAGGAGTCAAGGCACACACACACTCACACACACACACACACATACACACACACACACACACACACACACTAACATAAATTCATGTTTGGCTGAGCAGCCTCAACTTGTAATACTATAGAGACTGTCTTATAAGTTTGTGGCGCCACCATTTGGCCAAATGCAGACAAAACGCTGACTTAGACCACCATCCTGACTAGTCTCTTTATCAGAATACAGCCATAAAATACTGGTAATTTGTATGCAAAATTTAAAAAAAAGCTTTTGTAAGCTTCCCTTACATTTGAACAATAGCAGGAACCTGGCTCTCTTAAACCTAAATGGAATGAAACCCTATTTCATACTATTTCATGTCAAAATGACTGCTGTGAAAAAGGTCTGTTCACCAGCTCTGTGTATGACATGCCTGAGAATTACATACACATGTTGTAAGAGTATAATTCATTGGAATCTTGCTAATATGTGTAAGACCAACTTTCAATCACATCATTCCACTCAAAATGCCAAGGATCAAAGAATCTCAAATGGAAATCTACAAACAAACTAAAAATGTAAAAAAATCAGGGGAGGTCAAAGACAAAAAG
This sequence comes from Trichomycterus rosablanca, assembly GCF_030014385.1. Lineage (NCBI taxonomy): Eukaryota > Metazoa > Chordata > Actinopteri > Siluriformes > Trichomycteridae > Trichomycterus > Trichomycterus rosablanca. The sequence continues at coordinate 19,424,012 of NC_086004.1, forward strand.
AACTGGGAAGCAGAGATGGGCACACACAGCGACTTCAGACTCGACTCGTTTCAAATGACTCGGACTTGACTCGTGACTCTCAAAAACTGACTCGTGGACAACAAAAGTCAGCAACATTAGTTACGTGTGACAATTATATACATATACATACAATATACAGCATATATATGTATATATACAGTGTATCACAAAAGTGAGTACACCCCTCACATTTCTGCAAATATTTTATTATATCTTTTCATGGGACAACACTATAGAAATAAAACTTGGATATAACTTAGAGTAGTCAGTGTACAACTTGTATAGCAGTGTAGATTTACTGTCTTCTGAAAATAACTCAACACACAGCCATTAATGTCTAAATGGCTGGCAACATAAGTGAGTACACCCCACAGTGAACATGTCCAAATTGTGCCCAAAGTGTCAATATTTTGTGTGACCACCATTATTATCCAGCACTGCCTTAACCCTCCTGGGCATGGAATTCACCAGAGCTGCACAGGTTGCTACTGGAATCCTCTTCCACTCCTCCATGATGACATCACGGAGCTGGTGGATGTTAGACACCTTGAACTCCTCCACCTTCCACTTGAGGATGCGCCACAGGTGCTCAATTGGGTTTAGTCCATCACCTTTACCTTCAGCTTCCTCAGCAAGGCAGTTGTCATCTTGGAGGTTGTGTTTGGGGTCGTTATCCTGTTGGAAAACTGCCATGAGGCCCAGTTTTCGAAGGGAGGGGATCATGCTCTGTTTCAGAATGTCACAGTACATGTTGGAATTCATGTTTCCCTCAATGAACTGCAGCTCCCCAGTGCCAGCAACACTCATGCAGCCCAAGACCATGATGCTACCACCACCATGCTTGACTGTAGGCAAGATACAGTTGTCTTGGTACTTCTCACCAGGGCGCCGCCACACATGCTGGACACCATCTGAGCCAAACAAGTTTATCTTGGTCTCGTCAGACCACAGGGCATTCCAGTAATCCATGTTCTTGGACTGCTTGTCTTCAGCAAACTGTTTGCGGGCTTTCTTGTGCGTCAGCTTCCTTCTGGGATGACGACCATGCAGACCGAGTTGATGCAGTGTGCGGCGTATGGTCTGAGCACTGACAGGCTGACCTCCCACGTCTTCAACCTCTGCAGCAATGCTGGCAGCACTCATGTGTCTATTTTTTAAAGCCAACCTCTGGATATGACGCCGAACACGTGGACTCAACTTCTTTGGTCGACCATGGCGAAGCCTGTTCCGAGTGGAACCTGTCCTGGAAAACCGCTGTATGACCTTGGCCACCATGCTGTAGCTCAGTTTCAGGGTGTTAGCAATCTTCTTATAGCCCAGGCCATCTTTGTGGAGAGCAACAATTCTATTTCTCACATCCTCAGAGAGTTCTTTGCCATGAGGTGCCATGTTGAATATCCAGTGGCCAGTATGAGAGAATTGTACAGTAAATCTACACTGCTATACAAGTTGTACACTGACTACTCTAAGTTATATCCAAGTTTCACGTCTACAGTGTTGTCCCATGAAAAGATATAATAAAATATTTGCAGAAATGTGAGGGGTGTACTCACTTTTGTGATACACTGTATATATACATATATATACATATATACATATACATGGTGGTGGTGTGCTGGTCCACCTTGTAGATGTTAAGTCAGAGACGATCGATCATCTATTGCTGCTGTCTTCATCAGTGGTCACAGGACGCTGCCCGTGAGGTGCTGTTGGCTGGATATTTTTGGTTGGTGGACTATTCTCAGTCCAGCAGTGACAGCGAGGTGTTTAAAAACTCCATCAGCATTGCTGTGTCTTATCCACTCATACCAGCACAACACACACTAACACACCACCAGCATGTCAGTGTCACTGCAGTACTGAAAATGATTCACCACCTAAATAATGCCTACTCTGTGGTGGTCCTGTGAGAGTCCTGATCATTGAAGAACAGCATGAAAGGGGGCTAACAAAGCATGTAGAGAAACAGATGGACTACAGTCAGTAATTGTAGCTGATAAAATGGACAGTGAGTGTAGAAACAAGGAGGTGGTTTTATTGTTATGGCTGATCAGTAATTATAAGCACATTTACAAAATAACGGATTATATTTCGACACGGTTATACATTTTATAGCATCTGGAACAACATAAGCTAAGGTAAGCAGTATTATGAATTTTTTGCTGTGTTTGGCAGTTTGAGCTTTTAACTGGTACCTAGAAAACTAAAGGCACGAAGTAAAACGGCAAAATACAGTTGCTAATCTATTGTTGTTTTTTATCTGAATGTACATTTTATTTGTTTATTTCTATGCTACATTTCCAATATATGTTTTGTGTAGATTATATTGACTTGTGACTTCACTCGGACTCTAGCCTAAAGACTTGTGACTTGACTCAGACTCTAGCCTAAAGACTCGTGACTCGACTCGGACTCGTATTTTGTGACTTGTGAACATCTCTGCTGGAAAGCCAAGAAAACCTTCAAAATCTGATGAGAAGTCTCTCAAGAGTTTCTTCTTTGAGGGACCTGAAGAAGTCTAGCACAGACCTGGCTCAGCATATGGCAGCTTCATCAGGATGCCAAGTTGATCCTTCTACAGTCCGGAGAAGCTTGATCAGGAATGGAGTTTTTGGAAGAGTAGCAGCCAAAAACAACTTTTACACAAGGAGAACAGGGTGAACAGGCTGAAATATGCTGAAGCTTACAAAGATTGGAATAAAGATCAGTGAAACAGAATATTATTGAGTGAGAAATCCAAGTTTGAAACTTTTGGGTCCAATCGTCGACAATATGTGAGAAGAATTTTGAATGAGTGCTTGCAACCTAGTGAATCTTTATAGAGGGTCTGTCCTGGTTTGAGGCTGCATTTCTGACAGTGGTGTTAACGATATTGTCTGAATTGATGGGTTCATAAATGCTTAAAAGTTCAGACAGCTTTTAATTCATCATGACATTCCTTTTGGAAAGCGCCTGATTGGGAATGGTTTTATTTTTCAGGGCGCTGTTCTGAGTGTAACCGAGCGCATTTATGGTTTGTACTGTGACACTGGACTTTACTGACTGTTTAAAGGCGCAACACAGAATACAGAGAGAGGTAAACACTTGTCAATCAATTATGGAAACCCCAAGGAGACAAAATAAATTCAATATACAAGCACAGACAGTGAACATTCTCAGTGTAGTGAGTAATAGAAAAGCAGTCACATGATGACTGGTTTACAAAATATGTCATACGTCACTTTTTTGGTTTTGGTTTTTTTGGTTTGTAGATGTTTAAAAGTATCGACATATTTTTGTCTTTTTGTTTTTACTTACAGTTCAAGCCGTTAGAAAAACATCTTTCCTTTTCTTTGCCTGAAGGCTGCATAATACTGCAAGCTTCTATACAACTGGCCCAGAAAGCACAGGCTTCAGGGAATTATTGATCAGACGGGTATGAAAATGCCATGAAAATGTCAATTGTTAAGTCCATTGATTAAGTAGTAAACTGGGGAAATCCTATGAATTCTATCAGAATGTGCAATGTTGTTAAGTAAATAAAAATGTTTTTTAATGAAGTAGTGCATAAATATGCTGTTTTATTGCTGGATGAAGAATCTGTCCCTCGCCAATTGTAAAACCATATGTGCAATATGGATTAGCAAGCTACTCATAAGAATTTAATGTTCTGGATGAAAGCCAATACATTTTAAAACAATACATACTAAATCTGTTCTGTTAATTTAGCTTTGAAATTAAACAACAATAAAATGTTCTTCATAGTGTGACCTGTCCTGGACAATATGATCAAACACAAGGCAAAGAATATATATATATATATATATATATATATATATATATATATATATATATATATATATATATATACAGTGAAGCCCGAAATTATTCATACCCCTGGCAAATTTTGACTTAAAGTTACTTTTATTCAACCAGCAATTTTTTTTTTGGACCGGAAATGACACAGGCGTCTCCCAGAAGATAATAAGACGATGTACAAGAGGCATCATTATGGAAAAAAATATTTCTCAGCTTTTATTTACATTTGAACAAAAAGTGGCATGTCCAAAATTATTCATACCCTTCTCAATAATTAATAGAAAAGCCTTTATTGGCTATTACAGCAATCAAACGCTTCCTATAATTGCTGACCAGCTTTTTGCATGTCTCCACTGGTATTTTTGCCCATTCATCTTTAGCGATGAGCTCCAACTCTTTCAGGTTGGAGGGTCTCCTTGCCATCACCCTGATCTTTAGCTCCCTCCACAGATTCTCAATTGGATTCAAGTCAGGACTCTGGCTGGGCCACTGCAAAATGTTAATGTTTTTGTCCGCTAACCATTTCTTCACCACTTTTGCTGTGTGTTTTGGGTCGTTGTCGTGCTGAAATGTCCACTGGTGCCCAAGGCCAAGTTTCTCTGCAGACTGCCTGATGTTGTTGTTGAGAATCTTGATGTATTGATCTTTTTTCATGATGCCGTTTACTGTGATTAGGTTCCCTGGTCCATTGGCTGAAAAACACCCCCAAATCATTAGGTTCCCACCACCATGTTTGACAGTGGGGATGGTGTTCTTAGGGTTGAAGGCTTCTCCTTTTTTACGCCAAATGAAGGATACATCATTGTGGCCAAACAATTCAATTTTTGTTTCATCTGACCATAAAACAGAAGACCAGAAGTCTTCTTCTTTGTCCAGATGAGCATTTGCAAAGGCCAAGCGAGCTTTTGTGTGCCTTTTCTGGAGAAGTGGCGTCCTACTTGGTCTGCGTCCGTGGAACCCAGCAGTGTGCAGTGTCCGTTGGACTGTCTGCCTTGAGACGTTGCCACCAGCAGAGCCCAGATTCACCAGGATGGCCTTGGTGGTGATCCTTGGATTCTTTTTCACCTCTCTCACTATCCTCCTGGCCAGCACAGGTGTCACTTTTGGCTTCCGACCACGTCCTCTGAGATTTTCCACAGTGCGGAATGTCTTGTATTTTTTAATAATACTTTGCACTGTAGCCACTGGAACTTGAAAACATTTAGATATGGCCTTATAGCCCTTTCCTGACTTGTGAGCTGCCACAATGCACAGCCGCAGGTCCTTAGTGAGCTCCTTTGTCTTAGCCATGACTGTCCACAAACCAACTGCAGAGAGTTGCTGTTTTTCACCTGTTGAGTTGATTAAAACAGCTGTTCCCAATGAATCAGGGTAATTAGGATGCTTTAGAACAGCTTGGACTATTTGGAATGGTATAGAACTTTGGATTTTCCCATAGACTGTGACAGTTTGCAAAGGGTATGAATAATTTTGGACATGCCACTTTTTGTTCAAATGTAAATAAAAGCTGGGAAATATTTTTTTCCATAATGATGCCTCTTGTACATCGTCTTATTATCTTCTGGAAGACACCGGTGTCATTTCTGGTCAAAAAAAAAATTGCTGGTTGAATAAAAGTAACTTTAAGTCAAAATTTGCCAGGGGTATGAATAATTTCAGGCTTCACTGTATATATCCATCCTGCTAAAGCACGCCTTCGGGTCCTCCACTGAAGGCATCTACCTTCGCACCAGAGCAGATGGAAAGCTGTTCAAGCTCTCCAGACTGAGGGCGTTGTCTAAGGTGCAGTTGAAATGCCTGCGTGACTTCCTTTTTGCAGACGGTGCAGCAATCACCACTAACTCAGATGGCGACCTTCAGCTGCTCATGAACCGCTTCAGTGAGGCTTGCTGCGACTTCGGGCTTACAATCAGCTTAAAGAAAACTCAGGTCATGGGACAAGGTGTGGACCTTCCACCTAACATCTGCATATCAGAACATGAACTGGAAGTGGTCCGTGACTTTGTGTACCTAGGCTCGACAATCTCAGACTCTCTTTCTCTTGACAGTGAGCTGAACAAGCGCATTGGCAAGGACTCTACAACTATGTCCAGACTGGCAAAGAGAGTGTGGAACAACAGAAAGCTGACAGAACACACTAAGGTCCAAGTCTACAGAGCATGTGTAGTGAGCACACTCCTGTATGGCAGCGAAACTTGGACTCTACGAGCCAGACAAGAACAGCAGCTCAACACCTTTCACATGCGCTGCCTTCGCCGCATCTTCAACATCACCTGGCAGGACAGGGTGCCCAATACCACAGTCCTCGAGAGGGCTGGCACCCCCAGCATGTTCACCCTACTGAAACAACGACGGCTGCGCTGGCTTGGACGCGTTGTCCGGATGGACGAGGGGCGCATTCCTAGAGACCTCTTGTATGGAGAGCTGGCCGAAGGAAAGCGTCCCACGGGCAGGCCTCAGCTACGCTACAAGGATGTCAGTAAAAGAGACCTGAAAGCCCTGGACATCACCCTCAACACGTGGGAAGCCCTGGCCACCGAGCGATCATCCTGGAAGCATACAGTGCAAAAAGGTCTCTCCAAGTTTTAAGAGAAAATAGCCCAAAAGACAGAGGTACAACACCAGAAGAGGAAAGCGCTAAGTGCAGTTGAGAGACCAGCATCAAGCTTCATCTGCACAAGATGTGGAAGAGACTGTCATTCCCGTATAGGACTGACAAGCCACAACCGATGCTGCAAAATTGAACAGTGCCCAACTCCATAGTCTCCCGAGACTGACGGATGCCTATTATTATATATATATATTATTATATATTATATATATATATTATTATTATATATTTACACAGTCATGTGAAAAAGTTAGGACACCCCATGACAACCTTTGTCTTTTTGAACATATTTAAACATATGAACATTTCAGCTTCATTTAAACAGTACTGAAAGATGAAGCTTATATAATTAAACAACAAAAATGTTAAAAATTCCTTTTAAACACAAGTTGTGAAATGTAATGAACAAAAATGAAAATGTATTGTAAGGAAAAAGTTAGAACACCCCTCACATTTATTACTCCTTAAAATGTCTAAAATTAGACCACATCAGCTGCAATGATTAGACCATCGTTAGAGGACATTGGAGTTTTATTTAAACCTCAGACATTAGTTTGGTTTGCTCTTGATTGTTGAAGTGAGCGTTATCACCATGGTGAGATCTAAAGAGCTCTCTGAGGCCTTCAGAAAGAAGGTTGTAGATGCATATGAGTCTGGGAAGGGATTTAAAAAGATCTCAAAACAATTAGAAATCAGCCATTCCACTGTCCGGAAAATAATTTGCAAGTGGAGAACATTTAAAACAGTTGCCAACATGGCCAGGTCAGGCCGTCCTAGCAAGTGCAGACCGCAAGATGCATCAAGAAGTCTCCAATAATCCTACAATGTCATCACGGGACCTACAGGTATCTCTTACCACAGTTGATGTCAAGGTACATGAATCTACCATCGGAAAGAGACTGCACAAGTTTGATTTTCATGGGTGTGCAAGGACCTGTCAAAAAAACATCAGGGCAAGAATAAAGTTAACCAGATAACACCTAGACAAAGACCAGGACTTCTGGAACAATATGCTTTGGACAGATGAATCCAAAGTTCAGGCACAGTAACAGAAGACATGTTTGGCGCAAACCAAACAGCATTTGAGCACAAGAACCTCATACCAGCTGTGAAGCATGGAGGTGGAAATGTCATGGTTTGAGGCTGCTTTGCAGTAGCAGGGCCTGGCAAGCTCTTCATTATAGAATCCATAATGAATATTTCACTGTATCAGAAGGTGCATGAGGAAAATGTAAGACCATCTGTCCAAAAACTGAAGCGGAAGTGGACCATGCAACATGACAACGACCCAAAACATTCCAGTAAATCCACCAAGGAATTAATCAAAAGAAAGAAATAGAGAGTTCTGGAATGGCCAAGTCAAAGCCCAGATCTTAATCCTATTGAGATGCTGTGGGGTGATTTGAAACGGGCTGTGCATGCAAGAAACCCCTCTAACCTCACACAGCTGAAGAAATTCTGCATGGAGGAGTGGGAAAAGCTTTCTCCCAGTCTATGTCAGAGATGGTAGATGGTTGTAGGAAACGTCTAATTGAGGTTATTTCAACCAAAGGGGGAAATACCAGCTATTTGGGCATAGGATGTCCTAACTTTTTCCTCACAATAAATTTCCATTTTTATTCATTACATTTTACAGCTTGTGTTTAAAAGTAATTTTTTTCAGTTTTATTTGATTAGTTATATAAGCTCCATCTCTCAGTACTGTTCAAATGAAGCTCAAATGTCCATATGTTTAAATATGTTCAAAAAGACACAGGTTCTCATGGGGTGTCCTAACTTTTTCACATGACTGTATATATTTGGTTAATAATGAATGCTACCAATGAGAAGGGAAGAGGTCAGTAGAGGGCAATGTGTCTTTCTGAATCAATTTTACTAAAACATAACTGATATTCTAACAACATGTTTGTTTGTTTTTTATTTAACACAATATCACTGATACTGGAAATGTAAGCCTTGATCAAGACCACCATTGCCCTATTTATATTGGCAAAAATAACCCACCAACTGTACTCAGTCATAATCAGTCATAATCAGACTTCAGAAATGAACAGTCATAAAAATTTCATACTTGACAAAAGTCTATGTACACTTGTGTCTTTAACTGTGTATTATGGTGCAGTAACTAATATATAACAATAATTTTACAAAAGTTGTTTTATTTAGGTCTTCAACACTTTATACATATTAATGTACATACATACAGTATATTAGTCATATTTTAATGTAATTCAGTATTTTTTTATGTTTAGTAATTATACTGTTTTCATTTTCAACGAGGGGCATTTTACTGAGGAGTAGAAAAGAACCACCCGTGATGGGACAGGAAAATCAATAGGCTATTGGCAAATGGGAGGTTTCTTGTGATGTCAAATAGATCTATTTTAAACTGCCCATAGCCAATGTTGGGTCTTGGAGAATGGACACATACTGTATTTGATTTGCCCACCACAAAAGTGCAAAGGTTAACGGACGGCAACTACGAAAGATTCCAATTGAGTTTTTGATGCAGATCACGATACCTTTTGTCATCCTTGATTACGAATAATATCGTAACCCATGTCAAAGGGGGTCCAAGATGTACACTACATACTTCTAAATGCAAAATGTCTGACAGTTGCAAATAACGTACACAAGCAGTTTAAGTTCAAGGCCAAGCAAAACACAAATACAAAATACATACAGAATAAGAAACATGGAAATAAAAGGTATAGGGGCATCATCAAAATAAACAAATGAGTACGCGTATGGTGTCGATGTGCAGATCCTTGACAAGGAGGAATGCTGTTTTGAACGGGGAGTCAAAGAGGCCATCTATGTAAAAAGGGAACGACCATCCCTGAACCGGGGAGGGGGACTGAGAGTACATCTCTCACCATCTTACAACGCCATAATAGGAGCTATACCCCAATCATGTGTGAAAGGCACACATGACCATTGTAATTATTGGTCATTGTGATTTGCATATGGACCAGATCACCGGTTTCATTGTTATGCAATGTGTGGTGATCAGTCATTATGCAAATCGTCTGCATATAAGGTTGGGAGTATTCACCACCAGCTCAGACTGAAGAAGTCACCTGGATGAGTGACGAAACAACAAACTTGTGTCCAGATGAACTAATTCAACTTTGTGGATTTGTTTATCTGGATTGTTGAGCATGCATCAAGAGATACGAACATGGTGGTTGGTCAGCAGTGGTTTGCCCCCATGGATGCCATTTTTTCCCAGGGTCTTTCTTATTGTGGAGCTGTGTACAATGACCTCAACTAAGGCATGTGAAGCTTGCAGTTCTTTAAATGATCGGCTGAGTTCCTTTGTGACCTCCTGTATTGTCCCTTGACGCATGCTCAGTAATCCAGGTACACAAATCCACAAAGTTGAATCAGTTCATCTGGACTCAAAGTTTGTTGTAGAGATACGTTTCGTCACTCATCCAAGTGACTTCTTCAGTCTGAGCTGGTGGTGAATACCCCAACCTTATATACAGGCGATTTGCATAATGACCGAAGCCGGCCCATTGCATAACACTGATTCGGTTCAGGGATGGTCGCTCCCTCTTCACATAGATGGCCTGTTTGACTCCTCGTTCAAACCAGCGTTCCACCTTGTCAATGATCTGCACATCTTCATCATTAAATGAGTGGCCGCTGGCTTGCAGGTGAGTGTAAACTGCTGCGTCCTGGACAGAAGAGGTCGATCTTCTGTGTTAGGCCATCCGTTTTGCCATTGGCTGTTTAGTTTCCCCAATGTACAGTTTCCAACATTATTTCCGGAACCTAACAGCATACACTACTTTACTCTGTTTGTGTCGAGGGACCCGGTCCTTAGGGTGAACTAATTTCTGGTGTAGCATGGGTCCTGTATTGTCGTCTGTGAGTTCTTGGTGAAATTGTGGTTTGTCTGCCACTCCAGGTAAGGTCAACCACTGTGGTTCTCTGAAGTCTCAGAGTTTTAGAAATGGCTTTGTAACCCTTTCCAGACTGGTAGATTTCAATGACTTTGATTTACACCTGTATTTGACTCCCTATTTTCAGGACATAGCATCATGCTGCTTTTTGAGACCTTCTAGCCTGCTTTAAATTGCCAGCCAGGTTCTATTTAAGTGATGCTTAGATTTAACAGGTCTGTAATCACACCTGGCTTTGGATAGTAAAATTAAATTCATTTCTTAATGGAATTTAGTTAACTGGTTGTTTACTTTTTCACTGAACGGTATTTTTCCTTTAAAAAGCATTTGTATTCATTTTTGTTAAAAGTAGTTTGATGATCTGAAACATCAGTGTGACAAATAGGGAAAAAAACAAAGAATTTGGGAAGGGAGTAAAGACTTTTTCACAGCATTTTACACTCGCTGTGCACCTAATGCCTAGTTCACACGACACAATTTTTGCCCTGATTTTCACTCGCCGACAGGTTGGCCCTAGATGCCTCAACTCGGAGGCAAATCGGCATTCGCTCGGGGCTCGAAAATCAGCTCTTGATTGCTATATGTCAACTGTTCAACGACTCGCGGAACGCTCACAGACTCAAGAAAAATATCTAGCATGATAAATATCTGACCTGCGATCAGGTTGTGACTGTTATGAATTCAAAATACAGACTGGAAACCCTGGGGGAGGAGCTGTAAATATGTGGAACAGGGGCATAATATGGTTTATGTCCAAATACTTCGGCACACACACAAACTTTACAGTATTTGTGACTTATCATCTACGCCAAACCATAATACCAACGTTGCATTGCAAAGAATATTTATTTGACTTCCAACTCTCTCTGCAGAACAGACTATCCTTGCTGGCCACGTAGCCAAACCTACTCCTTTACCCAGATTTATTTCTTTTCCTACTTGCTTTTATGCTACACATCAGTACACAAACAACTTTGATGGCTCGCTTCTTGCTGGCTTGCATTTTTGGACGTGGTATCACTAAACCCCTCGTCACTTCTCACGTGTGTTTTCGTGACAAAACGTAGTTTGGGAGACCAGACACTCGTCTGTGATTCCTCATGGTGATAGATCGTGAAGTGTTTGATCCACTATCGCCGATCAGTCGGGTAGTGTGAGAACCACATTGACTTAAAAGACTACAAGAGATCCAGTTGTGTAGTGTGAACTGTACAGAGATCTGAACAACTTGAAAATCGTGTAGTGTGATCTTAGCATTACTAGGAACACCTGTTTTAAACGAGCAGTAATGTGTGCATGCACGAGTTTGCTAAGGTGAAAGAACCTGATGTCATTTTTACACCTGATGTCATTTTTACACCTTTAGGTTCTTTCTCTTGTGCTTTTTCACTTCACACTGTCAGTGTGCTCTGTCACAGCAGTGCTGATGGAACATACCTCCTCTTTCTCTCTCAAACTCAAACTCAAACGAAGCTTTATTGGCATGACAAATAATGACATTCGTATTGCCAAAGCAAGTTACAGAGAAATATAACAATAAAAATAAGAAAGAACAAAAATATACAGAACAGTTACATGTGCAAAAAATATAGAATAGAATAAAATATTAATATATTAATATCTCTCTCTCTCTCTCTCTCTCTCTCTCTCGCTCTCTCTCTCTCTCTCTCTCACACACACACACACACACACACACACACACACACACACACACACACACACACACAGAAAGAGAAAGGTAATGCACCCCACCCACTTTATCATTTGGCCATTTCCCTACCCAGCAGCCATGGTGGCCAATTTGTGGGTGTCCAGCCAACCTGTAGCAGAGCCGAGATTCAAACCAGGGGGTTCAGAATCTCGGCGCTGGTGTGCAAGCGGAACATCCCGCTGCGCCACGTGGGTGCCCTAATTATCTATTTTTGACAGTGTTGTGTAAACTAAGATTTTGCCAGTTTCACTCTCCACTCACCAGTTTATAATCCTAATGGGAAGATTATTATACTTTTTAAAATTAAACATACTCACTTACCTCTTCCCAGAGCCCCTGAAGTCTTATGCATTCGCTGTCTAGTTTTTATTTCTTTGGAACCGCCATGTTAATCCAAAACTCTTCGGGGAAAGAAGATGGGGAGCATTTAGATTTGTTTTATGCAATAACGCCACCCAGAGTTCAAACAGTTCAAGCAATTTTTAAAAACCAGCTTAAATGGCGGGCCAAATTTAATTTTATTTCTAAAATACTTTGAAGGCCAAGTTGAAAATTGAATGGGCTGCAAAATGGCTCAGGAGCCGTAGTTTGGACATCCCTGCTTTAAATGTAAGCATTTACCTTCTGTTTCTTTAAATGCCCCCTACTAAAATTACTGTAGATGCTGAAAAAATGTGGGAATTAAATGTGTTTTACTTTTCACAAGCAAAGAAATGCCTCGTTATTTTTCTACTCCCCTTAAACATTTTTTCTCTATGAAGCTGGTCTTGATATGCAATATTCTGTTTGATTTGCCCTTTTTAAATAATGTGTAAATAATTTTCAGGGCTCTTTATAGAGTCTCCAGCAGCATATGTACAGTACATTGTTCATTGTCGAGTGTCATTGGGAAATCCCAAAAGGAAAGTCAGGTATTACAGCAGAGCAAGGTACATTATAGTAAAAAGTATTAAAGTAAGTAAGTATTCCTGCACAATACTATGTAGGTGAATAAATAGAATAAAATATGTAATATGTAATTTAACAGATGTGTAATGTAGGGCTTATAAAGAGTCCTGGTAGTGAGTCATTGTGCTATGCTGTTCCAGCACAGTATAATATTATATTATATACACTAACCTAGCATTAATCTGGACATAACAGATACATTAATTGATCATATTATAAGCTTCACCTACCATACAGATAAACTATGTATGTTGCTCTGTACATTTTATCACCCTGGCTGTACATTTTTGGTTTAAGCACTATTTTCAGCCCAGCATTATTAGTTAGGTATTTAAAAATCTTCTGAATGCAGCTGCACATGCTTCATGCATACCTGTACAATAGTACCGTGCTATTAGTGCCACTGCAGTACTGCAGTCATTCCTGCTTTTAACTCAGCACATTAATGCTATTTAATGACATCAGTGACTTTGTAGCTGATTGCAATGATGCAAAAAATATAATTATAAAATAAAGAAAAAAAGAAAAAAAAAGAAAGAAAATCTAAAAAGTTGGGACAGCAAGGAAAATGCAAATAATAAAAAACACAGCGTTTCTTACATCTACTTTGACTTTTATTTCATTGCAGACAGTTTGAACCCGATATATTTCATGTTTGTCTGCTCAACTTAATTTCATTTATTAATAAACATCCATTCCTGCATTTCAGGCCTGCAACACATTTCAAATAAATTTGGGACAGTAAAGCACTTACCACTTTGTAATGTTGCAATTCTTTTTCACCACACTTAAAAGACGTTTTGGCACCAAGGAAACCAAGTGATTTAGTGTTTCAGCTTTTATTTTGTCCCATTCTTCCTGCAAACACGTCTTAAGATGTGTAACAGTACGGGGTCGTCGTTGTCACATTTTTCCTTTCAAGATTCTCCACACATTCTCTATTGGGGACAGGTCAGGACTGCAGGCAGGCCAGTCCAGTACCCGTACCCTCTTCTTCCACAGCCATGTGGAAGCTAAAATAAGATGCTATAGAAGGTTAGTAAGTGCATGTTATTGCTCAGCCTAAGTGCTTAGTAAAGAGGTGGGTCTTTAATCGTCTTTTGCAGATGATTATATATTTTTTTACTGATTGTTTAAGTATATGAAGACTAAATAAAAAATGTTCTCGGTACCAATCTGGCAACTTTAACTTTGATGCCATTGTCTTTAATATAATCACAGGAAAGGAACATTCTGTTGTAAAAAAGCATTCCAATTGTCATTCGTAGTGCTGTGTATCACTTAACCACCTTGTTTATAACTTGCAGAAATGCACAATGCAAGTTCTGTGACATGAAGTAAAGCAGAACATTTGCAAATAGAAAACGAACTACCTGAAATTTTGTGATACTAACGCATTTATACAAGTGTATCACTTATTTAAATTTTTTTTATTTTGTATTTATTTCCCAGGATTCATTTCATAAACATTCTTGAACTAAATAAAAAGAAATTTAAGCCAATTGTAAATACATAAATAAATAAATAAACTAGTTATTGAGCGTGCTTGTTTCTAGGTTGACTCTTTTCTCTGTCTTAAGTCTTTGAAAGATATTAATGTGAAATTCCTTGCCTGCGTGTTGCTTGATTTAATGTCAGCCAAGTTTGACCTGCGTCCATTCTGCGTCCATTATAGTGCGCCTGTTTCGACCTTAACCCCAAAGAGAAGCTATTCATGCTATGTTTGTGTCTGATTTTAATCTATAAAACTTTATTCTTGACTGAATCCATCACTCTAAAGAACTAAGTGAACTAATAAGTGAGTCTTTCAGTGTCTCTCAGTGTAGGCGTTTACTGTAAGCCAGGTTATTATCCTTAGTGAATGCATGGCAATTGTATGGCTACACATGTTAGGCAGAGGCTAACACAAATGCACTTTGCTACAGACTCAAACCAACAAAAACAAATGAACAAGAACACATTTGGTTTGTCTTTTAAAAGGCATTTAAAGGTATTTTAGCACTGATTTTGTGTTAATAAAACTTTATCAAATTCAAGAAGTGTCCCAAGCAATGATACAACACAATATTTACTCCAACAAACCTCTTTTGACTGTTTTTAACTGTTGATAACAGGTAGCAAAGTTGCAAGGGTATCTCTTCTATTTCTATAATGCACAATGAGCAAACGTCTCTTTAAAATGTAACCCCCTTACCATGTCTACAAACATGGTAAGCCCATTCGAGACAAGGTTGGGACACATAGCACTGTAGAAATAATAGATATTTATATTTTAGGGAAATAAGGAGATGAGGAGGAACGTTGTTTCGTTTCAATATGTACTCGTATATAGCTAAAATGACAATAAAATCTCTCTTGACTCTTGACTTGACTCTTGGTGGATCCTTTTTTATACCCATTAATGACACCCATTTACATGTTTACTGAGGAATGATTTAAAACTTTAGTATACTATAACCTTTAAATTCTTAATTTTGCCTCTGTTCCAGCTGTGGAGGCAGTGAATATTCGTTTATATTTACAAAGTACAGTTAAGTAGGTCAGTCAAAACATTAGAAGTAATTTCTTTGATTAATGGGAGGTTTGTGAGAGTTAACAAATCACAGACTCTTGTTTGTTAATGTATTTTACAAAATATTCCAGCCTTTCCAGAAGTGGATGGTTGTAAAATAAAAGCAGTTTATAATTGTCTCTCCTAGTACTTGGACTATAAAGGTACAATGTAGCTATTACATGCAGTAGTGACTATTCAATAGTACATTTATTTTGCACTGTGCTGTCAGAATTTTGGCCAATTTCTCTTTACAAACCTCCTGAAGTTTTGCCAGGTTAATAAGACAGCAGGTCTAGCCACAGATGGTAATCACTTTCGTGGAAAAGTTTGTTTGTTTGTTTGTTTGTTTGTTTGTTTATTTATTTATTTATTTATTTATTTATTTGTAGCAGTAGTATTATTACTATTTAATTTATTTATTAATTAATTTATTTATTTATTATTAGTAGCAGTAGTAGTAGCATTAATACTATTTATTGTATTTATTCATTAAATTTATTTATTCATTTATTATTAGTAGCAGTGGTAGTAGTAGTATTACTATTTAATTAATATATTTATTCATTAATTTATTTATTTATTATCAATAGCAGTAGTAGTATTACTATTTAATTAATGTATTTATTCATTAATGTATTTATTATTAGTAGCAGTAGTAGTATTATTACTAATTAATTTATTATTTATTTATTTATTCATTTATTTATTTATTTATTTATTTGTAGCAGTAGTAGTATTATTACTAATTAATTTATTATTTATTTATTTATTCATTTATTTATTAGTAGCAGTAGTAGTAGTATTATTTACTATTTAATTTATTTATTTAATTATTTATTTATTTATTTATTAGTAGCAGTAGTAGTATTATCACTATTTAATAATTTATTTATTTATTTATTCATTTATTTATTCATTAGTAGCAGTAGTAGTAGTATTACTACTATTTAATTTATTTTTTTATTTTTTTATTCATTTATTTATTTATTTATTATTAGTAGCAGTAGTAGTAATATTACTATTTAATTTATTATTTATTTATTTAATATTTATTATATCTTAAACCTTTTTGTTGTGTACCTTTTATTTTCTGATTAATCCTGACCAAATGCCCAATCCCAAGTTTTGCTGAAAAGTCTTGCAATTGAAAATACCTTTGGACTACAATGACAGATTATCATGATAAATTACTAATCCTTACTATTATCTGTTTAAATATAAAGAGAATTTTGAATTTCTCATTTATATCATCACAATAAGAATGAATGGGATAGGATGGTTTCTAAATTATATATAGAAATGTTTTATTTAAAACAATTGTACATCTACATTTACAATAATTTGTGCACATCTCTAGACTTCAGAATGTAAGACAATCAAAATACATCCATCATGTGTATAAAGCCAGTTTTAGGCAATGGGCAGCCAGCTCCACACATTTATAAAGTTCTACAGCAGAAGAATATTTGACATCTGAAGTACGAGTGTAAAGACACGCAAGGCTTGTGGCCTCCAAGGGAGGCAGAGAAACAGTCAGATTAAATAATTGTAGCTATGCTACACTAGGGGTGTGAAAGTGAAGGAATGAGGCTGTCACCTCCCGCTGCTAGGCCTTTAATATATACACAGTCATATCCTCTGTCTGGGTGGAAAGAGTGCCTCTAAAATGTGGGTTTACAGAAAGTAATTTGTTAAAAATCTTCAATAGATTTTATTTCAACAAAGACTAGCCAACAAGTTAGAAACGTAATGGAAACGTGATACAAACTTTTATTCCACCAGAACTGTCATTTATGTACAGGGTGGCGCACGAAAAACCGAACCGTCGCCGACTGGATGGCTCGAGATACAGGCGGGCGCTGTCGCAATTGCGGAAAAGTGTATTGACGCACAAGGAAATCATTTCCAGCACCTCCTCTAACCAGTAAGTACAGATTTTTGTATTTGTGTATCTTTTGTTTCGTGTACGGGCTAAGAAACGTACGCGATAACGGTTCAGTTTTTCGTGCGCCACACTGTATAATTAACAGTAGTGGTTTATTTTGTGCTTTACTGAAACAATGGGTGTGTTCGAAAACCTAGTGAGCTTTCTACATAGACAGCATTTTACGTCATCCTACGCATGCTCCCGAGAAGTAGGCTGTTCGAAAACCTAGATGTCTTAATATGCTCATTAGAATGGTATCTTAAAGAGCACACCAGAGCTGAGATTTCAAACACATCGTATCAAATCTCAGCTCTGCCATCCGGGTGGACATGAACAACAGTTGGGTGGACCAGGATTCCTCAAAACTGGTGCAATTATGACCTCTGCTGGCTGATTGATGGCGTCTGCTTAGAGTTGAGGAATTATGCTGACCAGGGTGTGGCTCTCTGTGCATGAAGCTGATCAGCATATAAACTCGCCTCGATGCAGTCCGCAGTTCTGCAGACGTGTCGGAGGGGGGCGTGTGTCAGTTGCGAAGCTCCTCAGTCAGAGGTGGAGGGTTGTATTAGTACAGGTGAAATTCTGGTATGAGTGTATCAAACACAGATGGAGTTTTTAAACACCCCACTATCACTGCTGGACTAAGAATAGTCCACCAACCAAAAATATTCAGCCAACAGCGCCCGTGGGCAGCATCCTGTGACCACTGATGAAGGTCTAGAAGATGACCAGCTCAAACAGCAGCAATAGATGAGTGATCGTCTCTGACTTTACATCTACAAGGTGGACCAACTAGGTAGGAGTGTCAAATAGAGTGGACAGTGAGTGGACATGGTATTTAAAAACTCCAGCAGCACTGTTGTGGCTTATCCACTCATACCAGCACAACACACACTAACACACCACCACCATGTCAGTGTCACTGCAGTGCTGAGAACGATCCACTACCTAAATAATACCCGCTCTGTGGTGGTCCTGACCATTGAAGAACAGCATGAAAGGGGGCTTGAAACAGCATGAAACAAAGCATGCAGAGAAACAGATGGACTTCAGTCAGTAATTGTAGAACTACAAAGTGTAGAAATAAGGAGGTGGTTTTAATGTTATGGCTGATCAGTGTACATTGCTGTTGGGTGTTAAACTGTCCTTTAAGAAACATAAGAAAACAAAGCCATTGGCAGCTGACTTAGGGCTTGGCACCCTACAATAAAACTGTGAAAGCTGTTGTGTTTCAAATAAAGTACCATTAGTCAGGCATGTTTGTGTCATGCTGACAGCTTGTCAATAAAAATAAAAAGTGCTTTTTTTTTTCTAGGAGGGCCTGATTTGATAATGTGAAAGTGCCCAAGGGCCAACAGTTCCTGATGACATTATTTTAAACAATAAAATATGATATAAATACGCTGTTATATATATATATATAAAATTGTATTTCCACACAGCGAACAACAACCAAATGTAAGCATTCAGATGAACAAATCAGAACATACAGAACAAGCTATTTGAATTTCTAACTGAACTTTAAAACTTTTAAAAACTGTAAAATAAAAGACGGGGCACATTCACAAAAATGAAGCTTAACGTGGCTTTATGTACTAAAAGAACGACACAGGGTTAGAGGTTCTCTAAATTATTACTGGGCAGAAGTTCTCTCCACCACTCAAATTCTTAGGTCGTTGTTTTAGTACAATACGTCACGATAAATTTTGTCCACGTTAATCGTTGTTGGTACAGCCTGTGTCGCTTTTATCCCGTCATATATGAGTACGTCTCATTCACGGGTTTTACCGCTTCTCATGTGAATGCGTACACACAGTGTTGCTGCCACCATCTGGTAAAAAGGGAAATTGCATCTTGAATTAGTATAATTTATTTTTGTTCGACTGTGCTGGTGGGCCACAAGTAATGCAAAGACAGAAGACATGGGCCATATAAAATCTGACCTCGGGCCGTGATTGGCCCGCAGATTGGACTTTTGGACAAGCCTACTTTAATGGCTAGCAGTTGAAAAATCCATAAAAGTTTATTCATTTTTGTGACCATTTTATTTAAAGAATTGGCTCATTAAAAAATACTGTGTACACTAGTAAAAATATTAATTGTTGTTGTTGGTTAGTCCCAAGAAACTAAGAAATGCAAAGAAATACATTTTTAACATTATTTTCTTGGTGAGACCATCAAAGGGTTAAGCTAAATTTCCAGTATTTTCTTTGGTGTACTACATTAGGTATTTGGTATCATGTGGTCTGGGTTATTTCAAAGTAATTGCCAATTTGCTATGCCAACGTTCCCCATAAGTACACACTTAAATCATTTTGTCTAATGATTACACAACAAGGGAATTATAATAAGGAGGCTGCTTTCTTGTTTTTGCTTTGTTCTCCACAGTGGTGCTGAGTTGGTAGATACCGACATTCCAGCATCATTATCTTACATGCAGCTCAGGAGGATTGTTCATAATAATACTACCCATTTCATGTCTCAAAAGGTTTGACCTTCTAAATGCTTAAAATGTGTGTGTGCACAACTAGTGCTGGGAAGCTTGCTAACTGGGGCTCAGTAGAAGTTTTTAATTTGCCCTTAATAATTGATGGCATGCTGTCACTCTACAATGCTTTTTATTTACCAGTGTTCAGCTATGCCGCCGCTTAAGTGAAAAATTTAATCGCATCCATTGGGCACAAAGTCTGCAAGGCTTTGAAGATAATTAGCAAACACAAGGAGGAATGTTGGCAGGTGCGTTTGATCAGTGACATCAGGCAAAATCAGGGCTGACAGGGTGGGATAAAGGGAGGAGGGGAAATAGGGTGAGAAAATTGATGGGCAAAATTATTCAGATTTTTACCTTTTTTAATGTACAAAGGCGATACTCAAAGTCAGTGTCTAAATAGATGTGATAAAAAGATTGATAAAATTAATAGATTAAATCAAAGTATTACTGCTTATCTTTTAGTCTTCTCATAAAATGAAGTGCCCTGGTGAGTAACCAGTTGAGTAACAATATACTGTATATGTTATACATTGATCAGCCATAACATTAAAACCACCTCCCTGTTTCAACACTTACTGTTTATTTTATCAGCTCCACTTACCATATAGAAACACTTTGTAGTTCTGCAATTATTGACTGTACTGCATCTGTTTCTCTACATACTTTTTAACCTGCTTTCACCCGGTTCTTCAATGGTCAGGACCCCCACATGACCACCACAGAGTAGGTATTATTTGGGTGGTGGATCATTCTCAGCACTGCAGTGACACTGACACTGTTAGTGTGTGTTGTGCTGGTATGAGTGGATAAGACACAGCAGCGCTGCTGGAGTTTTTAAATACCGTGTCCTCTCACTGTCCACTCTATTAGACACCCCTACCTACAGTAGTTGGTCCACCTTGTAGATGTAAAGTCAGAGACGATCGCTCATCTATTGCTGCTGTTTGAGTTGGTCACCTGCTAGACCTTCATCAGTGGTCACAGGACGCTGCCCACGGGGTGCTGTTGGCTGGATATATTTTTAATTGGTGGACTATTCTCAGTCCAGCAGTGACAGTGAGGTGTTTAAAAACTCCAGCAGGCTGCTGTGTCCTATCCACTCATACCAGCACAACACACACTAACACACCACCACCATGTCATTGTCACTGCAGTGCTGAGAATGATCCACCACCTAAATAATACCTGCTCTGTGGTGGTCCTGGGAGAGTCCTGACCATTGAGGAACAGCATGAAAGGGGGCTAACAAAGCATGTAGAGAAACAGATGGACTACAGTCAGTAATTGTAGAACTACAAAGTGTTCCTATATAGTAGGTGGAGCTGATAAAATGGACAGTGAGTGTACAAACAAGGAGGTGGTTTTAAATGTGTGTTTTTTTGCTGTGTCCATAGAGCAGAGCAGACCATCACATTGGTGACACAGTCCATAAAAGTAAGCAGAGTAAGTTACACACATCTTGAACTCTTGGCTAGCACACCAGAGCTGGGATTTCGAATACATTGTATCGAATCTCAGCTCTGGCATCCAGCCGGACTGGGCGGCCACATGAACAACCATTGGCTGTTCAGGGATAGGAAAGCCGGACCAGGGTTCCTCATAACTGCTGCAATTACGACCTCTGCTTGATGAGGAAGTGTCGGAGGGGGCGTGTGTCAGTTGCAAAGCTCCTCAGTCAGCAGTGGAGGGTTGTATCGGTAGAGGTGAAGCGTAACACAAAAAATGGATACGACTTTTTTTTTTTCTCATGTTCTCCTCATCTTATATTTCATACAATCAGAAAACATTTAGTGTGGCAAATATGCAAAAATAATACAAAAAAAATCAGGAGGGTGAAATAATTTGACAGCACTGTTATTTTATGCAAGACTTCTAAGAATTCTAAAAAAAAGACTTCTAAGAATTCTTCCTTGTATTTTAAGATGTTCAGTAATTACACAGATACACAATGATACCGAACACATTTTCCAAAAAGCTCATTTGCCAATGCCAGCAGCATTAGATATAAATATAAATGCAAATATTTGAAAGTCAAATGAAAGCTGAAAGGCTTTATAATTGTTAATTAACTCTTGTTTTCTTTTTTTTTCACCTCCTCAACCAACTTTGACTAAAACATTCAGAAGTCTCATCTTAAACATCACAGACCACAAAGCTAAATTTCAAAGCACAGAGTTCAGGCTTTGAAGTGGATATTCTCTGTAGAATAGATATTATTTTAAGATCTCCTTTGTTTAAAAATTCATTTTTATTATCTTGGCATGAAACGCGTGGGCAATTTCCCACATAGCCAACCATCAGTGCAATTAACATCTTCGATCAAGACCAGATTCTTGATAATTAATACAGACTTCAGGGCTCCCCAGTGATTGCTGGCTGGTGTCGGTTTTTTTATTTATTTTATTTTATTTTATTTTTTCACAGCCACACTCATTTACAGAATCAGATTCATTCTAATGAAAACTGAATGTGAAACTTTAATGAACATGACTGCATTTTTATTAAAATATTAAAGACTTTGAAACAACTCTGATGCACGGATCTCGATTAAACTAGTGTAACATCAAACCAATTAAAGATAATGAGAGAAAATGATTGAAATGTTTAAAAACAATGTACCTCAAAGAAAGATTGAAAGGGATTTGCATATTTCTCCCTCTACAGTGCATAATATTATTAAACCATTTAAGGAATTTAGGAGGAATTTCAGTGCATAAAGGCCAAAGGCGCAAACTTAAGCTGAACGCCCATGATCTTTGATCCCTCAGACGCCACTGCATCAAGAACCCCACTCAACAATAGCTGTTATAACCACATAGGTAAGGGATTACTCTGGCAAACCTTTGTCAAGCACTACAATACAGAGTTACATGCACAAATGCCACTTAAAACTTTACTATGCAAAAAATAAGCTCTATGTTAACCATGTCCACAAGCAGCGTCAACTTCTCTGGGCTCAGAGGCATCTAGGATGGACCATCAAACAGTGGAAACGAGTATTGTGGTCAGATAAATCAGCATTCCAGGTCTTTTTTGGAAAAAATGGACGGCGTGTTATTCGGACCAAAGACGAAAAGGACCATCCAGACTGTTATCAGTCATAAGTCCAAAAGCCAGGGTCTGTCATGGTATGTGGCTGTGTCAGTTCCCTTGGTAAAGGTCATTTACACTTCTGTGATGGCAGCATTAATGCAGAAAAGTCTAATCCTAGTTCACACTACACGATTTTTGCTCTGATTTTCGCTCGTCGAATGGTCGGCGCTAGATTTGCTGGCTCAGAGGCAACTCTGCGTTCGCTCAGAGATCGAAACTCAGCTCTCAATCACTAAGTGTGAACTGCTCAACAACTCGATCCGAAAAATATCTAGCATGTTAAATATCTGGATATCAGTCGGCCAACTGGCAGTGAGTGCGGTGTTGAACTACAACCAATTATAACGCAAGATACAGGGTTTGGAAACTTGTAAATTGTGGGACATCGGCTCACACACAAGCTTTACAGTATTTGTAACCTTATCGTCCATGCCAAACCATAATACTCACTCTGTATTGCAAAAAATATTTATTAACCTACAACTCTTCTACAGAACAGGCTGGTCGGATAGCCCGATCCACTCGGATTCACTTATTTTTCCTCTTTGCTTTTACGCTGCACATCAGCGCACAAACAACCTTGATTGCTCGCTTCTTGTTGACGTGATTATTGGACTTGGTATCATTAAACCCCTCGTCACTTCTTGCATTTGTTTTCGTGACAAAACATAGTTTGGGCGACCAGAAAAGTTCGCCTGCGATTCCAGTTGGTGATAGATTGCGTGGTCTGAAACCCCCGATTACCGATCAGTTGTGTGGTGTGAAAGCCACACCATCTTGAAAGACTCCCAAATACAAGAGATCCAGTTGTGTTGTGTGAACTGTACAGCGACCTGACGACTTGGAAAGTCGTGTTGTGTGAACTTGGCATAAGGCTTCAAATCGTCCTAGGATCACAGTGGCCTCAATATATTTAAAATGAAAGAAGCAAGGCACAACCTTGGGAATCTGGGCAAAAGGGCTTTGGTCAAGAATTCTAGATACATCGTATCGAAACTCAGCTCTGCCTTTCCGACTGGGTTGGGCGGCAGTATGAACAACGTTTGGCTGTTGTTCAGGGTTAGGGGTAGAGTCGGAGCATAGGTCCTCATAACTGGTGCGACTGCAGCCCCTGCTGGTTGACTGACGGCACCTGCACAGGGCTGAGGAATAACATTGAGGGGGGTGTGACCCTCCATGCGCAGTGTCTCTCGGTGTATGAACTCGGTTCGTGCAGGTGAAAAAATGCAGGCTGTACTGATTGCGTGCCGGAGGGGGCGCAAGTCAGTTGAGTGGCGTCCTCAGTCAGCGGCAAAAAGGGTCGAATCAGTATAGAGGACACAATCAGGGTAATTGGACATGACTAGAATAGGGATAAAAATTGGGGGAAAAAAGTTGGGAAAAAATAGATAATTAAAAAAAAAAAAAAAAAAGAAGGTAAGAAAGAACCTAACAGTCACTCTAAAAGAGCTCTAAATTCCATGTTCAGAGATAGGAGAATCTATTGGAAAGACAACCATCTCTGCAACATTCTATGAATCAGGTCTTTATGGCAGAGTGGCAAGACTTTAAGTTTGTTAAATTGCAGGCAACTCTGACTAAACATAAGAAAACTCCAAAACCACCAATTTGGTTTACAAATGTAAAGTTAACACTTGATATATTCACTTAGCTGCCTAATGCACAGAACCTGTAACTTTACTCTCCTCAGTCAACTTTTTCATGCTTTTGCAATGACGAGGTCACAATTATGCAATATTTCTGTAAGTGTATCAAAATCATCATATGGCTTTCAAATCAACTCTAATTACCAAGAATTACCTAAGAATGGTGAATTTACTCCCCACTCATACATGCAAACTGAGCTAAAGATGGTAAATTTAAATGTCACTTGATTACGCTCTCTGATACTAAAAGGAAAAAGTACTTAGTTTTAAAAATGTAGTGATTACAAGTATATTTTTGTTTAAAATGTAGTAAGGATGAAATACTCTAGAAAAGGATGATAAGCAGCTTAAATAACCCTCACATGTTCCCTTGGAAGTCCCAGGTGCAGAGCCTGGAAAGGGGTCAACGGTCGGAGCTCATTTGATGAGCTGATCTGTTGAAAACGTCAGTCTTCACTGGATGATCCAGGTATGATTCTGTAGGCAAGTCTGATGATGATGATGGATGATTATTTGTTTATGACAAGATGTTCTTCAAATACCAAGTCAGTATCAAACCATTGATCAGTTAAGCAACATAAAAATAATTGAGGCCATTAGATTTTTGAAACATTTATGTAGTGGCCATATTTCAAATTGTTTTGTGATTAATGGGATTTATATCAATTATATACACTTTCCTAATATTGTGTTGGTCCCCCTTTTGTTGCCAAAACAGCCCTGAGATGTCGAGGCATGGACTCCACTAGACCCTTGAAGGTGTGTTGTGGTATCTGGCACCAAGATGTTACCAGCAGATCCTTTAACTCCTGTAAGTTGTGAGGTGGGGCCTCCATGGATCGGACACATCCAGTTTGTCCAGCACATCCCACAGATGCTCGATTGGATCAAGATCTGGGGAATTTGGAGGCCAAGTCAACACCTCAAACCTCATTGTTATGCTCCTCAAACCATTCCTAAACCAGTTTTGCTTTGTGGCAGAGTGCATTATTCTGCTGAAAGAGGCCACAGCCATCAGGAAATATCGTTTCCATGAAAGGGTGTACATGGTCTGCAACAATGCTTAGGTAGGTGGTATGTGTCAAAGTAACATCCACATGGATGGCAGGACCCAAGGTTTCCCAGCAGAACATTGCACAAAGTGTCACACTGCCTCCGCCGGCTTGACTTCTTCCCATAGTGCATCCTGGTGCCATGTGTTCCCCATACCCATACACAACAAACTGTGATGCACTGTGTATTCTGACACCTTTCTATCAGAACCAGCATTAACTTCTTCAGCAATTTGAGCTACAGTAGCTCATCTGTTGGATCGGACCACACGGGCCAGCCTTCGATCCCCACGTGCATCAATGAGCCTTGGCCGCCCATGACCCTGTTGTCGGTTTACCACTGTTACTTCCTTGGACCACTTTTGATAGATGTCTAGGCATCACAATTTGGCCCTTCTCAAATCCTTACACTTGCACATTTTTCCTGCTTCTAACACATCAACTTTGAGAATAAAATGTTCACTTGCCACCTAATATATCCCACCCACTAACAGGTGCCGTGATGAAGAAATAATCAGTGTTATTCACTTCACCTGTCAGTGGTCATAATGTTATGTCTGGTCGGTGTATAATACATTTAAGAAATGGATACTCAAGATTTGTACTTGCTTATTAATGTTTTGCCTTAGGAACCATTGGTCTGTCTGGCGCAATAACAACAACGCTTATGACCAGAAGAATACCTTCCCATAATCAATATGTATAGGCCTCTATTAAATTTGTTATTTTAGCGGTCATATAATGAAATATAATTATGCTGCTTCTATAGGCTTAAATGGCAAGTATTTGCTGTGATTTGTCCTTACACTTCAGCAATATCAGGAACCTGGCTCTCTTAAACCTAAATGAAATTGACCCTCATTAGTATCATTGCTAGCACATGCATTTGTTCTACTATTTCATGTCAAAATGACTGCTGTGAAAAGGTTTATTACACCAGGTTGGTGTAAGACATGCTTGAGCATTGCATACACATATGAGTATTCATTGAAAGCTGGCTAATATGATAAGACCAACTTTCAATCACATCATTCCATTCAAAATGCCAAAGATCACAGAATTTAACAGAAATAAAATCCTATTTTTTTATTAGCAAGGCCACTCTCAAAGAGAAACCAGCAAAGCAACTGGATACTCAAGACTGTATTCAAGCTAATATAAAGAAATTTGAAGAATCTTTTGTCAAGGACAAAAAAAATGGAAGGGCAAGAACATGATCAAAATCTGGTAAGAAGTTTCTTAAGAGTTTGTTTATTGATTGTCATTTAGCAGACGCTCTTATCCAGAGCGACATACAGAAGTGCATCCATAGTGAACATTACCTTACTCTAGACAACAGTCCAAGAATACAAATCTGCTGAAACCCTGTTAGAACTGAAGGGTTTTTTTTATTTGCAAGAAATAAATAAGAGCGTTAGTAAGTACATGTTAGATTAAGTGCTTAGTAAAGAGATGGGATTTGACAGCGTGAGACCCTATTGAATTACAACCTAAAATCAGAAAAAGTTGGGACAGCATGGAAAATGCAAATAATAAAAACACAGAGTTTCTTACATTTACTTTGACTTTAATTTGATTGTAGTCAGGATGAACCTGAGATATTTCATGTTTTATCTGCTCAACTTCATTTCATTTATTAATAAACATCCATTCCTGCATTTCAGGCCTGCAACACATTCCAAAAAAAGTTGGGACGGTAAAGCATTTACCACTTTGTAATGTTGCCATTACTTTTCACCACACTTAAAAGATGTTTTGGCACCGAGGATACCAAGTGATTTAGTGTTTCAGCTTTCATTTTGTCCCATTCTTCCTGCAAACACGTTTTCATTTTAAAATTTTCCACACGTTCTCTGTTGGGGACAGGTCAGGACTGCAGGCAGGCCAGTCCAGTACCTGTACCCTCTTCTTCCACAGCCATGCCTTTGTAATGTGTGCAGCATGTGGTTTTGCATCGTCTTGTTGAAAAATGCATGGACGTCCCTGGTAAGGATGATGTCTTGAAGGCAGCATATGATGCTCTAAGATCTTAATATACTTTTCTGCATTAATGCTGCCATCACAGAACTGTAAATTACCTTTTTCAAGGGCACTGGCACAGCCCCATACCATGACAGACCCTGGCTTTTGGACTAGTTGCTAGTCTTTGGTCCGGAGGTTTTAAAAAAGACCTGGAATACTGATTCATCTGACCACAACACACGTTTCCCACTGTGTGATGGTCCATCCTAGATGCCTCCGAGCCCAGAGAAGTTGACGCCGCTTCTGGACATGGTTAACATAAGGCTAAGTTCTAAGTGGCAGTTGTGAATGTAACTCTGTATTGTAGTGCTTGACAAAGGTTTTCCAAAGTAATCCCTTGCCCATGTGATGCCAAGGTTAGTAAATGGTAGTAGAACCTATCAGTGACTGAATGAGAAATTCTAAAACCTTCATTCCTTCCCTCAGAATTATACAAAGACAAGAGTAATAAAAAGTTTGAATAAAGTTTTATTCTACTACAGTCAAGCTTTAAGGCATTTAATATCATCAGCACTTCTAAACGAGGTATAGCCACTGAATTATCCATGGGCTTCTAAAATTCAAAAAGAACCATCAAACATGCCTCCATAATTGAGAATTCTGTCTAGTAATTGAATAAAACATTATATGTGGCAATTATTTTTTCTTAGTGCCAGACTGAAAAAAATCAATAAGTGGAGGGGCAGATCAGTAGCAGCCATGTCTCTTGTCTTTTTCCTTTGTGGCCAATTTCATCATCACAGAGCTAAACACCTGTATGGATCCCATGCTTAAATTAGGGGACTGTCCAATAAGTGCAGTCTCGCTGAATAGATGAAATGTGTTCAAAAAGATCTATGTCTAACTGTGGATGGCAGAACATTGGCACTCAGACATCTTTACTTCACTGCTTGTACACAAACACTGGTACAGTATGAAAAACCTGGAGTCTGTTATGTTAAGCGAATTGGTTGACGATGAACAATAATTAATTAAACAGGAAAAAAACAAAAAAATGAAGAACTGCCACTCAACAATAGCTGATATAACCACATGGGTGAGGGATTACTTTGGCAAACCTTTGTCAAGCACTACAATACAGAGTTACATGCACAAATGACACTTAAAACTTTACTGTGCAAAGAAGAAGGCTTTGACTTCTCTGAGCTTGGAGGCATCTAGGTAAAAAAAATGGACACCGTGTGCTCCAGACCACAAACAAAAAGAATCCAGACTGTTATCAGCAACAAGTCCAAAAGCCAGGGTCTGTCATGGTATGGGGTGGGTCAGTGCCCTTGGCAAAGGTCATTTACACTTCTGTGATGGCAGCATTAATGCAGAAAAGTACATTGAGATCTTAGAGCAACATATGCTGCCTTCAAGACGTCATCTTTTCCAGGGACGTCCATGCATGTTTCAACAAGACAATGTAAAACCACATGCTGCACACATTACAAAGACATGGTTGCGCAGTCCTGACCTGTCCCCAATAGAGAATGTGTGGAGAATTTTGAAATAAAAAAATGCAACAAGGACGACCCCGTACTGTTGCACATCTTAAGACGTGTTTGCAGGAAGAATGGAACAAAATAAAACCTGAAACACTAAATCACTTGGTCTCCTCGGTGCCAAAACATCTTTTAAGTGTGGTGAAAAGGAATGGCAACATTACAAAGTGGTAAATGCTTTACTGTCCCAACTTTTTTGGAATGTGTTGCAGACCTGAAATGCAGGAGTGGATGTTTATCATTGCTGTCCCAACTTTTTCTGATTTGAGGTTGTAGTTTTTTTGTCATGTTTAGTCAAGTGATTATTTTTGGTAGCCTAGTTAAGTATCATGTTTCCAGTCATGCCTAGTTTGGTGTTTCAGACAATGTCAAGGTTCTTTTAATTGCATGTTTCTTGCTTCTGTGTATTGATCTCCCAGCAGTCCTGACCCATGTTTGTTTAATGAACAATGCTTATGGATTCTGCCTCTAATAACGTGATTGCTGATCTTATGCATGTGTTATACCTCCTCCGACACTGTCACATACTGTATACATAAATAGTACATTAAAAAAAAGAAGAAAAAAAAATCAATGATGTCATTTTCATACATACACTCACTCGGCACTTCATAAGGTACACTAAGCTGTTACATACCTTTACTGATTATTTTCTAAGCTTTACCTACCACATGAAAGTACCAGGTTAATATTAAATTACTGACTGTATCTAAGATGTTGCTCTGTGCACTTTGTCACCCATCTGTGCCCTATTTATTAGTCAACTAAGACCCCAATCTGACCAGGTTATGCTTGCATTCTAAGCATTGCAATGACACTAATATGGTATTGACACTGTAGTGTGTGTTCTAGTATGAGTACATTAGGTGCAGAAGTGTTGCTAGGATTATTAAATAGTGTTTAAACTTACTGGTCTCTTTATTAGGAACACAAACCCCGTTAGCACTCATTGTGTGCAAGTGTACAGTGAGACAAGACCCGTTTTCCTGTATCATGAACAATGTGTGTCAATCTTTCTACAGTCTTTTATCAGTGGACACTTTCTGATTACAGGATGCTGTTGGCTTAATATTTTTGGTTGGCACACTATTCTTCTCTCAGCATTGACATTGAGGAGTTTAAAAACATCCCAACAACACTGCTGCACATGATATACTCATACCAGTACAACACATGATTGTGTAATTCCCACTTTAGTATCACTGCAGTGCTCAGAATGGTTTGATCTATAAATTGGCTAACGAGGTGACACACTGTACAGAGAAAACAGATGTTACCGTCAGTAATTGTATACCCACTAAGTACATCTGTATTGTAGGTGTAACATACAATAATCAACGAATGTATGCACCACATACACCAATCAACCATAACATTAAAACCACCTCCTTGTTTCTACACTCACTGTCCATTTTATCAGCTCCACTTACCATATAGAAGCACTTTGTGGTTCTACAATTACTGACTGTAGTCCATCTGTTTCTCTGCATGCTTTGTTAGCTCCCTTTCAATGTTCTTCAATGATCAGGACTCTCCCAGGACCACTACAGAGCAGGTATTATTTGGGTGGTGGATCATTCTCAGCACTGCAGTGACACTGACATGATGGTGGTGTGTTAGTGTGTGTTGTGCTGGTATGAGTGGATAAGACACAGCAGCGCTGCTGGAGTTTTTAAAAACCTCACTATCACTGCTGGACTGAGAATAGTCCACCAACCAAAAATATATCCCGCCAACAACGCCCTGTGACCACTGATGAAGGTCTAGAAGATGACCAACTGAAACAGCAGCAACAGATGAGCAATCGTCTCTGACTTTACATCTACAAGGTGGACCAACTAGGTGGGAGTGTCTAATAGAGTGGACAGTGAGTGGACACTGTATTTAAAAACTCCAGCAGTGCTGCTGTGTCTGATCCACTCATACCAGCACAACACACACTAACACACCACCACCATGTCAGTGTCACTGCAGTGCTGAGAATGATCCACCACCCAAATGGTCCCTGCTCTGTGGGGGTCCTAACCATTAAAGAACAGGCTGAAAGCAGGCTAAAAAAGTATGTAGAGAAACAGATGGACTACAGTCAGTAATTGTAAACTGATAAAATGGACAGTGAGTGTAGAAACAAGGAGGTGGTTTTAATGTTATGGCTGATCGGTGATCAGTTATAGCTAATAAAGTGACTAGTAAGTCTACATAGTATGGTAGAATGCATTTTGAGAAAACCAATAAGTGTATAACATGAAGTAGATGAGTAATTGATTAACTGCTTTTACATTTGTTTGCTTGGAAATTAGTGCTTTTTTCATAAATAAACATACATTAATTATGCCAAAAGTTTACAGACACATGCTCACATCCTTTCTAAAACCATGGACATTAATATGAACTTTGCTCACTCTTGTGTCTACAATTGCCTTCACTTCTAAAAGGTTTTCCACAAGAGTTTAGTGTTTCTGGGGGCCATTTCTTCAATAGAGTATTTGTGAGGTCATGCACTGTTGTTCATCTCAAAGGTTCTACAGAGTCAGATGTTTTCCATTTAGCAATAGGTGTTGCTGAAACTCCATTTATTACTTGTATATTATTAACAGGGTTACCAGGTATTCAGTTTTCGATCACAGAGCACATGGACTTTTGTTTATTGTGCTTTCCATACCTCCCTTACCTCTGCCCCTGTTTTTTTTACTGGCCCAGACCTTCCTCACAATCATGATCACCAGACTAACATAACAAATGTTAAGGTTTTACTATGGTTAGGCTAGTACAAGGCACATGCACTTGGGCTACTTCAACAAAGAACATACAGGCCATGCTATGAACACCAACATGGCCATCAGGGAGGGTTTCCTATCCAACCTTTACCTAAGTTTATATCATCAACCCTCAAGATGAGGGGGGAAGCATGGGTAACTTATACACAAGACAATGATTACACAGCAAGACACAGGTGATCATGATGAAGGTCTGGGCCAATCAAGAAGCAGGGGCAAGAGCCTGTCTTGTCTTAGTGCTTCCCATTGTGTCTTGCCCCTCGTGTTCTTGTTAGCAGTTAGATTGAGCTCAGGATTTAGCATTCCTTGTTGACAGTTTAGGGCTTATGTTATTGAGGAATTTATTGTGTTTGCTCAGCATTAGCCTTTAGCCTAGTCATCCTTGTTGATAGTGTAGCTCCCCCTTGTGTTCACCTTGTTCCTTGTTCTACTGTAGTTTTAAGTGGCATTTGTGCATGCTCTGTATTGTAGTGCTTGACAAAGGTTTGCCAAAGTAATCCCTCACCCATGTGGTTATATCAGCTATTGTTGAGTGGTGGTTCTTGATGCAGTGCTGTCTGAGGGATCGAAGATTACAGGTGTTCAGCTTAAGCTTCCACCCTTGGCCTTTATGCACTGAAATTCCTCCCGATTCCTTGAATTGTTTAATGATCTTATGCACTGTAAAGGGAGAAATATGCAAATCCCCTTCCAATCTTTCTTTGAGGTACATTGTTTTTAAACATTTCAATCATTTTTTCACACATTTGATGACAAACTGGAGATCATCTGATCATCTTTGCTCATCAAAGACTCAGCCTTTCCTGTATGCTACTTTTGTACCAAACAATGATTACAATCACCTGTTTGAAATCACATAATTATTTAGTTTTTTCACCTCATCACTAGCCCTAAATTGCCCCCGTCCCAACTTTTTTTGGAATGTGTGGAATTTTTGAATTAACAAATGAAATGAATTTGAGCAGACAAAACTGGCTTCAGGCTGCCTGCATTCAACAGTAAGCATTAACAACCCAAACTGTTTTGCTAGCCAAGTTGTGGGTCTCTTGGTGGAACAAATGCATTTGTGTGAAATATTCACAGCTATTAAAAAGCAAGACATCAGGTCTCATTAAATCTTGATGTGGCTTGTGGGCAAAGAACTCCGGCCACATCAAAGGCTTGCTCGGTCAATTGAATACTAATAGCTGCTACCCTTTTGTGATCTCTCATTAGCCAAGAGCTTTTCTAGGCAGTACTATCAAATCTGGCACTAGTCACATCATACTGCTCGTGTGGCCATGATATGCTAATTTCATGACTTATTCTGCTATCACTGTTTTTTCTAATCTCAGAGGAGCTGTTGCATTTGCTGGGCACTGGTAATGCTGTGCACTCTTGTGGCCAGGCTATGCCAGTTTCTTGACCTGGCATAGAAATATGCAGTCAGTTCCCAAGAAGAGAAAGAGTAAAACTTTGTGGAATCATCAGCTGATCTTTAAAGTTGCCCTTGACATCAATATCTGCATCACTATAAACCTGATTTCTCAAATAGTTGGGACATTTTGTAAAATGTAATAAAACAAGAATGTGTGTTTTGGTAAAAATCTTTATTTAACTGACATAATGACAAAGAAATGACCATTATTATTTTTTGGCTGACCAACATAATTGTATTTTTTTAGTGCTGTCATTTATTGCGTTAATTAACGTGATTAACGAGTTAAAATTTTAATCAAGCGATTTTTTAAAATATATTTTCTTTATACATTTTCTTCCCTTTTTCTCCCTTTTTAGTGCGTCCAATTGCCCGATTGCGTCATGCTTCCTCTCCACCAATGCCGATCCCTGCTCTGATTGAGGAGAACGAAGCTAACCCACGCCCCCTCCGACACGTTGGCAGCAGCCGTATGCATCTTATCACCTACACTTTGACAAGTGCAGTACACACCCTGAGAGCACTCTTTTCTCATCTCTGTGCAGGCGCTGTCAATCAGCTAGCAGTCGTAATTACCCCAGTTATGAGAAAGAGACCCCATCCGGCTATATAGTCCCGCCTATATCTGAACAACAGGCCAATCGTTGTTCATGTGGCCGCTCAGCCTTAGACGGCAGGCAGAGCTGAGATTCGATACGATGTATTCGAGATCCCAGCTCTGGTTCCAGCGTGTGTTTTTTTACTGCTGCGCCACCTGAGCGGCCCTTAATCAAGCGATTTTTATTGGGCTATGTTCGTGCCACTTTAAACATACGTCACTGTGGTAATTTGC
Organism: Trichomycterus rosablanca; assembly: GCF_030014385.1. Lineage (NCBI taxonomy): Eukaryota > Metazoa > Chordata > Actinopteri > Siluriformes > Trichomycteridae > Trichomycterus > Trichomycterus rosablanca. Next base: position 19,458,310 of record NC_086004.1, read on the forward strand.
GCCGCTTTAACACTGCAACATTGTGTTTATAATGTATAGCGAGAACACAGGTCTTTTTCCAGTTTGCAGTCGTGAGTTACAAATTACTCGAGCTGCTGCTGCTGCTACATATTGAGAAATGTAGGATGTTTTATATAATACTTTTTGTTTTCAAAAAGCATGAGAAATCACTAGACAAAATTACAGTTATTAACTGACGCTTTGATATCATCTTTGGTCAAAGCACGCATTTGTCTCGTCAGGCATCTGCACGCAGGGATACGCGTTACAGGCAAAATGAACTAAGACTCAGTCTAACTTTATTTCAGAGGAATTTGGATAGAAAGCCCATGGACTGTACATGTTCTGGGAACATTACAAACACTGGTGTTAAATGGATCGCAATGGACTGTAGACGCTTTAACATAGTTAACGATGTGGGTCTACATGACGTTATATGTGTTGAATCTAGAAATGGTTCATATTAGTACCCTGAGCACCTGTTTTCAGTGGCAGGGTTAAAAACTGGAAAAGATCCTCACTTTTGCCAGATAAATGTGAACAGACTTGGCGGTTCTTGATGCGGTGCCGCCTGAGGGATCACAGGTGTTCAGCTTAAGCTTGCACTCTTGGCCTTTACGCACTGAAATTCCTCCCGATTCCTTGAAGCGTCTAATGATATTATGCACTGTAGAGGGAGAAATATGCAAATCCCCTCCAATCTTTCTTTCTCTGATCATCTTTGCTCATCAAAGACTCAGCCTTTCCTGGATGCTGATTTTGTACCAAACCATGATTACAATCACCCGTTGACATCACCTGTTTGGAATTCAATAATTATTTGTTTTTTCACGTTATTACTTGCCCTTGCAGGCCTGAAATGCAGGAATGGAGGTATATTAACCCTTTGATGCACAACCTGGGTCAAAAGTGACCCAACTGAATTTTTATTTTCTATATCTTTGCAATAAATTAATTTTGTCATTCAAGCTTCCATGAATTCCTCAATTAACTTGTTTTTGATAATCACAAATCCTTATTTCAGTTTTATATTTTTTGTATCACTACCCTCCTAATGCACAACATGGGTCAAAAATGACCCTTATGTATTTACTATGGAATTTGACAGGAACTACTGACATTTGTAAGTGTTTGTAGTCAAAAACATATTTACTGATCTTTTGAAAGACAACCAAAGATTAGGCCCTTGAATCTTGAATATATCCAATACTATTTGCTTGCTAGCTGTTTACATATTCTAGTATAGATAGCTTTTATCAGCTAAGACAGAAAATACATGAATAACTGACAAATGTGCATATGAAAATATTCTTGAATGGATGAATATGGGTAATTTTTCACCCATGTTGTGCATTAGAAGGGGTTTGCTTAGCTTGTGCATCAAAGGGTTAAGAAGTAAATGTAAATGTAAGGAACACTGCATTTTTATTTTATTTGCATTTTCCATACTGTCCCAACTTTTTCTGATTTGTGGTTGTAAAATATAGATTTATTTTAATTGTTATATTAATGTAATATTTAATTGTTTTTTTAATATATTACATAAATCATAGTTTATTTAATAAATTGTAGAATCTTTAAATAATATTTAAATTTTTCAGATGTTGAAATTCTGTCCAAATAGGTACCTTGTGAACGCTCTGAAGGCTAAACTTTTGATGTGTAGTGTATTTGAAGAGCGTCACTGTAGCTGAAGAGTGCCACTCAGCAGGACCTTCACGACAAGCCAAAAGAGCAACAAAAGCTCAGCGGAGTCTCGGCTGGAAGGTGGAGGACAGTGCGATTCAGCTCTGGGCCAGAGCGCTGAACAGAGGCGAGCAGAGAGACTCATGAAATAAAAATCAGTGGCTAGACCACTGCACGGTGTTTCTCTGATGTAAAGAGAAAAAGAGAATGCAAGGCCAACAGAGAGAGCGAGAGACATTGGAGAGAGTTTTACACAAGGTTTAAAATATCCACAAGCTACTCGAATGCAGACATGCATGACCAAAGGAGTTAACATGAAAAGAAGCAAGAAACTATGTTTTCAACTATTCTGTGTGGTGCCTTCGATTTTTATATTTTATGAGCATGGAGATCACGTTCTTGTTCCTTTTTTTGTATGGCTATGACCGTGAGCCTTCGAAAAAATTCCCTTCACTGGAAAAAAATGCTTGACTTTGGTGTTTGTAGAATCCCAACTGTATAAAGCAGAGCACCAATAAGTTGGCATGTCAAGCTGTGATTTGTATCCAGCCCAAAGGGCTAGACGAGAAGGAAACTGTCTCGTGTCTACTGTGTCCACATAAAAGTACCTAAATGACCTATATTACGGTCAGGACTTTGAACAGAAACAGATGACAATCAAAAGGACAAACATGAGTGGGCACTGGAGTGAAACCGTCCCAGCTGCTCTGTGAAGTCTTTGACCTGGGAGTTCAAAGCTTAGCTGCAGACCTTTGGACCTTACCTGCGAGACAAAGGCTTTGTTCATACGTAAGCAAAATGCCACCATTGTTCACTTTGAGTCCCAGCAGCACCTGTCGAAAAAAGGACGGGGGCTGCACGAGGACCGCAACAAGCGCAAACACGCTCTCATCTGATGGGACCTCAGATTGCACTTCAGAAGCTTCATTCTTTATTTTATTGATGCACGGCTTGCTCAGGTGATGAACCTTTTCCATCCTCCCTCCTGCTGTCTGATTTTATTTACCCTAATTCATCAACCTCAGCGTGTTCTTGACAGGATCAGATAAAATTATGAACTATTTCCATAATTGGGAGATTTGTCTGCGGCGACTAACATAAATCTGAGAGTCCGACAAGTAAAGCATGTGCATTCATCAAATGATCTGTCATAAAACGAACACCAAGTGCCATCTGTTTACCTTTTTAGGAGTTGCATAAATTCCTGCCTTGTTCGCAGTATAAACCTGGGCTCGAGGTTACGTTTTAAGGAACAAGCATTGCTTTGTGAGAGGGGTGCACAAATGCCCCTCTATGCACCCAGAGATGGCGTTACGCTCAGGAACTCCAGCAGGAATTTTAGCACACCAGAGGGTAGAATGTCCCACCATGATCTCTAACCAGCCCAAAGGTAAAACTATTGTCAAATATACACTGATTAGCCATAACATTAAAACCACCTCCTTGTTTCTACACTCACTGTCCATTTTATCAGCTCCACTTACCATATAGAAGCACTTTGTAGTTCTGCAATTACTGACTGTAGTCCATCTATTTCTCTACATGCTTTTTTAACCTCCTTTTACTTTGTTCTTCAATGGTCAGGACCCCCACAGGACCACCACAGAGCAGGTATTATTTAGGTGGTGGATCATTCTCAGCACTGCAGTGACAATGACATGGTGGTGGTGTGTTAGTGTGTGTTGTGCTGGTATGATGATGGAGTTTTTAAACATCTCACTGTCACTGCTGGACTGAGAATAGTCCACCAATCAAAATTATCCAGCCAGCAGTGCCCCATGGGCAGCGTCCTGTGACCACTGATGAAGGTCTAGAAGATGACCAACTCAAACAGCAGCAATAGATGAGCGATCGTCTCTGACTTTACATCTACAAGGTGGACCAACTAGGTAGTAGTGTCTAATAGAGTGGACGGTTAGAGGACACGGTATATTAAAAACTCCAGCAGTGCTACTGTGTCTGATTTACTCATACCAGCACAACACACACTAACACACCACCACCATGTCAGTGTCACTGCATTGCTGAGAATGACCCACCACCCAAATAATACCTACTCTGTAGTGGTCCTGTGGGGGTCCTGAACATTGAAGAACAGGGTGAAAGCGGGCTAAAAAGTATGTCGAGAATCAGATGGACTACAGTCAGTAATTGTAGCACTACAAAGTGCTTCTATATGGTAAGTGGAGCTGATAAAATGGACAGTGAGTGTAGACACAAGGAGGTGGTTTTTATGTAATGCTTGATCGGTGTATTTGCACATACAAAAAACCCTAAATGACCTGTACTTGTGAATAAAATAAATAGTGACCGTGACAGCTCAGAGCTGGAATTTCGGCAGACCAGTAGGTAGTAGGTGGCTTCACTCACCCTCTGGTGCTAGTTAATCACGTCGAAAGAATGAAGCAAACCATGTTCAGGAGACTCTGTATCTCCAGAGACGTGGATGGGTTTGATGTTAAAAGTGTGGCTGGAAGACAATATTGAGCATGTGATCTTCACAGCTCTTTTATGAACTTGGTGGGGGTGAAAAAAGGTACCACAGCCTGCCGTCTGATCTTCACTTCTGATAAGAAAGGACAAAGAAAAAAGTGGGTGCCGAACTAGAGAACCAGTATTTCAATCGTAATAAGAAAGCACCCTCAGCATTTTGAGTTACAGTGTATTGGCAAATGTTTGTGGACACATAAGAATGAGTGTAGCAGCTCATAATGAAAATTAATAACTGAATACAATGTAATAAAACAAATGTAATAAAAGCTCATAATGTAATAAATTACTGATAATGTAATGAAATCTTCATCCAATAATGGATACTACATTATGCACTGCTTATTGCATTGTAAATTACTGTCAGTTATAATAAAATAAAAAAATATGTAATATTTCAACTCATAATTAAGTTCTATTAATAATAATGTATTTAAAATTGGGGCTGACATCACTTTTTGAAAAACACTTTGCGGGTCACAAAATCGGCATGCATTATGTGAGATGCAGTTCATGCAGTTTGATTTTACAGTGTATTTTAAGACAATCATACGTCTTTTAAGCTCCCGCGGGCCACATAAAATTTAGGTCACTTCATTTCATGTCATAAGCACGTCCTGCCAAATGCCATATGCTTTCATACGAATTATAGAAGTAACAGTATTTTTATGCTAGCCTTCACAACACTATGTGATGACAGCTTTCACGCATATTACACATGCTGTTATGACATCACATGTTTTAAAAGTTGTCATGACAATAACTGGTATTAAAACACTGTTATCATACCTGACACCAACTGTCCCATGACAGTAAATGATTATCTAGTATGACATGTTTATGATCTGCTTATTTCAGTGATGTCAGAGTTTGATTTATTAATTTATTAATTTTGTTCACCTTCCCAATTTAAATTTCCCACTGTATTTTATAATTTTTTTATTTAATTAATTTCTGTATTTTTGCAGTCACAATTAAAATATCCAAATTCTCACACTGTATTTTATTTCTCTATTTTTGCACTGTCCCACTGTATTTTATTGTACTGTATTAATTGTTCTATTTTTTTGCAGTGTCCCAATTTAAAAATACTCAATTTCACACTGTATTTTATTTTATTAATGTTTCTGTTTTTTTGCAGTAACAATTTAAATATACTCAATTTCTCACTGTATTTTATTTTATTAATGTTTCTGCTTTTTGCACTGTCCCAATTTAAATATATTCAATTTTCCATTGTATTTTATTTTTTATTAATTTCTGTATTTTTGCACTGTCCCAATTTAAACATACTCAATTTTTCACTGTATTTTATTTTATTAATTTCTAAATTTTTGCACTGTCCTAATTTAAATATACCTAATTTCCCACTGTATTTTATTTTAATTGTTTTGTGCACATTTTATTTTAATTGTTTTGTGCACTGTCCTAATTTAATTATAATTCATAACGCACTATTTTATGTTAATGTATTTTATTAATTTCTCAATTTTTTGCAGTGTCACAATTTAAATATACTCAATTTCCTTTGATTGTTTGTTTGTTTGTTTATTAGGATTTAAACGTCATGTTTTACACTTTTGGTTACATTCATGACAGGAAAGTTATTCATTACACAAGGTTTGATCAGTTCACAAGTTTATATCAAACACAGTCCTGGACAATTTAGTGTCTCCAATTCACCTCACTTGCATGTCTTTGGACTGTGGGAGGAAACCGGAGCTCCCGGAGGAAACCCACACGGACACGGGGAGAACATGCAAACTCCACACAGAAAGGACCCGGGCCACCCCACTTGGGGATCGAACCCAAAACCTTCTTGCTGTGAGGCGACAGTGCTACCCACTTAGCCACCGTGCCGCCCCAATTTCCTTTGTATTTTAATTTATTTTATTATACTCTCCATTTTTACAATATCCCAATGTAAATATACTCAATTTCCTTTGTATTTTAATTAATTTTATTATGTTCTCCATTTTTACAATGTCCCAATTTAAATACTAAATTTTCCACTGTATTTTATTAATTTCTGTATTTTTTTGCACTGTCCTAATTTAAATATACTCAATTTTCCACTGTATTTTATTTTAATTGTAATAATATGTGTATTTTTTGCACTGTTTAAATATTTTAAATACAGTTAAAATATACTTAATTTCTCGCTGTACTTTATTTTATTTCATTAATTTTTAAAAAAAATTTTTGCAGTCCTAATTTCAATATATAAATATTTCCCGGTGTACTCTGGTGACCTTGGTTGCCCAACACTCTGTCCAAGGGGGGTACCATGCTAGCACACACCTACCCTAGCGTGTAAAAAGCCTTCTGGCCTAAAGTATTTGGACACCTGTGGAATATGTGTCTATTTAGTCAAAAAAAGCATCTGTAAAGTTGAACAATGATGTTGGCCAAGAAAGTCTTAACTGATGTTCCAGTTCATTCCAAAGCTGTTCAAAATGTTTAAAGCCAAACTTTTCTTCACGTCTTTATAGACCTTGCTTTGTGCACAGAGGCACAGTCATGCTGCAATTGAACAGTGTTTTTCTTTTTTTATTACACCTGTTAGAACTAGTTGAAACACATGAATTCGATAATGATAAGGGGTGTCCCAATACTTTTGTTCATATAGTGCACATCAGCAAGCAAGGATTCCCACAGAGACCTTGCTATTTTACCTGTATTCATCCTACTAATGTGCCAGCACCTTAAAAAAGTATCCAGTGAATCCCCAAATCCCCAACAGACACAACCAATCATGTCTGTTGCACACTTGCTCAGCACCGCAGTGACGCTGACATAGTGGTGGTGTGTTAGTGTGTGTTGTGCTGGTATGAGTGGATAAAACACAGCAGCACTGCTGGAGTTTTTAAACACCTCGATGTCACTGCTGGACTAAGAATAATCCACCAACCAAAAATATCCAGCCAATAGCACCCCGTGGTCAGCGTCCTGTGATCACTGATGAAGGTCTAGAAGATGACCAACTCAAACAGCAGCAATAGATGAGCGATCGTCTCTGACTTTACATCTAAAAGGTGGACCAACTAGGTACTAGGACAGTGAGTGGTGACAGTGACACGGTATTTAAAAACTCCAGCAGCACTGCTGTGTCTGATCCACTCATACCAGCACAACACACACTAACACACCACCACCATGTCAGCACTGATGGTCAGTAACGTGTTACTTAGTAACGCGTTACTCTAATCTGACCACATTTTTCAGTAACGAGTAATCTAACGCGTTACTATTTCCAATCCAGTAATCAGATTAAAGTTACTTATCCAAGTTACTGTGCGTTACTATTTTTGTCATTTTCCTTAGTTAAAAGATATATTTTTGCTTTCTTCTTGCGTCTCGGGGAGTGACGTCTGTCCTATGCGACAACTAAGTCACGGGCTGCGTCCGGAATCGCATACTTACAGAGTCTGTACTAGATTGGAGGAAGTATGCACTACTCGGCTGGTAAAGAAGTACATCTTACCAACGTCCAGTGATGACGTGAGGACGTGATGACGTAATATCACCATAGTTACAGACTCATTACAAACCCCACTCGCCAAAATTTAGGATATTTATCGTCTTTTTGTTATTTATTTGTCTTTAAAAAAAATTATTTTATTTATCTTACTTACACTTGTGAACAGAGGACTCCGTTTTCCGCTATCTTTCTTGTTTCTTATTCCGCTTCAATCGCCTACGCAGCTCCAGTTGCATTATGGGATACATTAGCGGAGCGCATTATATAACTAATAAAGTAACTTGTAATCTAACTTAGTTACTTTATGGATTAATTGATTTTAAAAGTAACTAAGTTACTTTTTAAAGGAGTAATCAGTAATCAGATTACTTTTTCAAGGTAACTATGCCATCACTGCATGTCAGTGTAACTGCAGGGCTGAGAATGATCCACCACGTATATAATACCTGCTTTGTGGTGGTCCTGTGGGGGTCCTGACCATTGAAGAACAGCATGAAAGTGGGCTAACAAAGCATGCAGAGAAACAGATGGACTACAGTCAGTAATTGTAGAACTACAAAGTGCTTCTATATGGTAAGTGGAGCTGATAAAATGGACAGTGAGTGTAGAAACCAGGAGGTGGTTGTAATGTTATGGCTGATCGGTGTATCACGACATCTTTAGTTCTATATTTATAGTTATATATCTGTATATATTGTTTATAGGAATAGATACACTACTGCTCCTATTATTATTATTATGCCAGATGCACAATTTGCACATACTTTTTTGTATACTGAATATTATATATATGCACATTGTACATTTGCTACACTCTACTTACTTCATTTGTATTTGTTCTTCTTCTTTTGCTTCTTTAACTACTGGAGGCCAATAATTTCCCTCGGGATGAATAAAGTACCTACCTACCTACCTACCTACCTACCTATCTACCTACCTATCTATAAATCTTCCAGCATAATTGACTTTTACATGCCGGGTAATGTGAACCAAAGTTACATGCATGCAGGAAATTTCAGCAATGTCTCTGACCAGCTTGGTTATATTTTGAAAATATAAACACATTTAGAATTTGATGCCTGCATTACACTCAAAACAACTTAAAAAAGAGGCGTGTTTACCAGTGCGTTACATCACATTTACTATTAATTTTACTTTTTAATTATTTTGGGAATTGATGATAGAATTGCTACAGTCATGCAGGTAGAATTTTTGCTCATTCTTGCTTGGGAAAAGTTGTCGCCTTAATGGCATAAATCTCAACTTACGCCAGTGTTACCTTCACACTTACACATGTTATCCATGCTGTAGAAAATGATGCACCCTCCCCTCATATGACAGATGTTGGCTTTCGCACATTTTACTATTAACAGTCTACTTTTTGTCTTTATTACATGAACTTGACATCTATTTTTTTTCCTGAAACCAAAATAAAACATTGACATAAAGCACAGCACACAGATCTTTTGGTCCTTTTGAGATGAGCCCAGGCCAAGAGAACTTGGCAGAGTTGATGTATGGCTTTCAGTTTGCATTATAAAGATTCCAGTTGCATTGCTTGACAGCATCAGACAGTGTTAAGTAACGACCGTTTTGTAAAGTTCTCTCAAGTCGCATGATGGTTTCTCATGCAGTGCTGTGTAAGGGTTCAAAGGTCATGCACATTCAACAGTTTTCCACTTTAATTACTCATACTGAGATTTCTTTGGATTTCCTAAATCTTTTCACAATATCATGTACGGTAGATGGACCTAAATTATTTCTTTTGAACTGATTGACAGTTCTCTCCTTAAGTTTGGCTTGAAGTAAGTCACCGCCTGTTTTTAATAGTATAACTTGAATGTTTTGTCCTGTCCCAACAATTTTAAATGTATTGCAGTCATCACATTTGCTTTTTTAACATTTACAAAATACAATTAAGTTGCTTAACCACAATTTAAAAAGTCGTTTCTTTGTATTTCTGTCAGTTAAATAAAATGTCAAGAGAAATTAAGCAAATCACTTTATGCAAATTATTGCACTTTACGAAATGTCCTAAGGTATCTAGAAATGGTGTTTGTCATAACATTTTTCAAACATTTTGTAGGATTATACAATTCTTTCCACTACTTATATGTACAGTGTATCACAGAAGTGAGTACACCCCTCACATTTCTGCAGATATTTAAGTATATCTTTTCATGGGACAACACTGACAAAATGACACTTTGACACAATGAAAAGTAGTCTGTGTGCAGCTTATATAACAGTGTAAATTTATTCTTCCCTCAAAATAACTCAATATACAGCCATTAATGTCTAAACCACCGGCAACAAAAGTGAGTACACCCCTAAGAGACTACTCCCCTAAATGTCCAAATTGAGCACTGCTTGTCATTTTCCCTCCAAAATGTCATGTGATTTGTTAGTGTTACTAGGTCTCAGGTGTGCATAGGGAGCAGGTGTGTTCAATTTAGTAGTACAGCTCTCACACTCTCTCATACTGGTCACTGAAAGTTCCAACATGGCACCTCATGGCAAAGAACTCTCTGAGGATCTTAAAAGACGAATTGTTGCGCTACATGAAGATGGCCAAGGCTTCAAGAACATTGCCAACACCCTGAAACTGAGCTGCAGCACAGTGGCCAAGATCATCCAGCGTTTTAAAAGAGCAGGGTCCACTCAGAACAGACCTCGCGTTGGTCATCCAAAGAAGCTGAGTGCACGTGCTCAGTGTCACATCCAACTGCTGTCTTTGAAAGATAGGCGCAGGAGTGCTGTCAGCATTGCTGCAGAGATTGAAAAGGTGGGGGGTCAGCCTGTCAGTGCTCAGACCATACGCCGCACACTACATCAAATTGGTCTGCATGGCTGTCACCCCAGAAGGAAGCCTCTTCTGAAGTCTCTACACAAGAAATCCCTCAAACAGTTTGCTGAAGACATGTCAACAAAGGACATGGATTACTGGAACCATGTCCTATGGTCTGATGAGACCAAGATTAATTTGTTTGGTTCAGATGGTCTCAAGCATGTGTGGCGGCAATCAGGTGAGGAGTACAAAGATAAGTGTGTCATGCCTACAGTCAAGCATGGTGGTGGGAATGCCATGGTCTGGGGCTGCATGAGTGCAGCAGGTGTTGGGGAGTTACATTTCATTGAGGGACACATGAACTCCAATATGTACTGTGAAATACTGAAGCAGAGCATGATCCCCTCCCTCCGGAAACTGGGTCGCAGGGCAGTGTTCCAGCATGATAATGACCCCAAACACACCTCTAAGACGACCACTGCTTTATTGAAGAGGCTGAGGGTAAAGGTGATGGACTGGCCAAGCATGTCTCCAGACCTAAACCCAATAGAACATCTTTGGGGCATCCTCAAGCGGAAGGTGGAGGAGCGCAAAGTCTCGAATATCCGCCAGCTCCGTGATGTCATCATGGAGGAGTGGAAAAGCATTCCAGTGGCAACCTGTGAAGCTCTGGTAAACTCCATGCCCAGGAGAGTTAAGGCAGTTCTGGGAAATAATGGTGGCCACACAAAATATTGACACTTCAGGAACTTTCACTAAGGGGTGTACTCACTTTTGTTGCCGGTGGTTTAGACATTAATGGCTGTATATTGAGTTATTTTGAGGGAAGAAAAAATTTACACTGTTATATAAGCTGCACACAGACTACTTTTCATTGTGTCAAAGTGTCATTTTGTCAGTGTTGTCCCATGAAAAGATATACTTAAATATCTGCAGAAATGTGAGGGGTGTACTCACTTTTGTGATACACTGTATTAAATTTGTAAAATATGAATATTTTCTTTTATTAATACAGTGGACCCTTTACGGTATGAACGGTTTACCATCCGAACATTTTGGGTTACGAACGATCTTTTTCAACTTAACGTATGAACAAATTTCGGATTACGAACTGAAATTCGCGAAACACGTGACGTCACGAACAAGTTGACTCCGACCGTCTCTCTCTCTCTTTCTCTCTCTCTCTCTCTCTCTCTCTCTCTCTCTCTCTCTCTATATATATATATATATATATATATATATATATATATATATATATATATATATATATATACATTGAGCAGAGAGCGGACGGTGTTTTTTCGGTGTTTTCTTTATATTTTGTAAAATTCTATATTAAAATGGCCTCAAAGAATGAATCTATTATTATTCGTTGTTGTATAATTACTCCTGCCAGTAGCTGTCACTGTGTATCAGACAGAGGGGACATTGAGTGAGAGAGAAGAAGGAATTCGCTGAGTAAACTATTCTTTCTTTCGTGCAATTACACCTACAAAATACAAAACTATTGAAATAAAGAAGGAAATAATAGAGAATATGAGAGTTATTGTTGTTTCTGGTAGATACATTTTATATAAAAAGAAGGAAATGTAATATGGTGTATGATACAGCACACGTACTGAAATGTGATGTGTGTTTTATGTACAGTACTACTGTGTATTGTTTATTATTGTTTATTACAGGAATGTCTATTCTATAATTTAAGATTTAAGGGAAAATATAACAAAAACGACCATTTAAGACATTAGAAAGGTTAGGTAAGGGGGTGGTTTTGGAGGTCTGGCACAGATTAAATCTATTTACATGATTTTCTATGGGAAAAATAGGTTTAACTAATTAACATTTTGACTTAAAAACAGCCCTTTGAAACCAATTAAATTTCTAAGTCAAGGGTCTACTGTAATAACAAAAATTACAAAATGTTTTACTGAGCTTCCCCCTCAGTATCAGGCTTTAACAATCAAAAATTATTTCTTGTAAAAAAATATGCAAAGCTAGAACATATTATAATAGTTACTTTTTACACCACTGTATGTTCATACTGTCATACTGCAATAAAATAAAAGACTAAGTAAATGTAAGGAACACTTTTTTTTTGGTTGTAACAAAGGGACAACCCAATATCAGGTATTAGGATTTTGAAACATCTCAGTGTCAGTGGGGGGTGAATAGTGCTCCAGTCAAAAATGATCAGGACAATAATTAAATACTAGAATAGGATTAACATGCATTGTGTATTATTATAAAATATATTATTAAGAGTAAAGTATTTGAAAGTCCTAACAACACTGCTGCACCTAAAAACTCACCACTGTATGTGTATAATGGTGTCCTGCACAGCAAAAGTAATTGTTACCCATGTTAATATTGGTAAAATATAATGTACAAACCAGAAGTATAATACTGTAATGTAAAAGCAGTCGTTTCAGTGCTGCATTCCCATTGTGTGATAAATCCAAGAGACACGGCGTCTTTTTTTTGGTAGGAAATAAAACTGTAATTAATGCAAAATCTCAGAAACATGGCGTTTTGCTACCATCTTGAGGTGTTGCCTGAAATGACAAGAAAATAGGGACTAATACTACAGCGCTAGAGAGAATGTCTTAATTTATCTGAGAAAATATTGTATATGTTGATATACCCTGATCAGCCATAACATTAAAACCACCTCCTTGTTTCTACACTCACTGTCCTTTTTATCAGCTTCACTTACCATATAGAAGCACTTTGTAGTTCTACAATTGCTGACTGTAGTCCATCTGTTACTCTGCATGCTTTGTTAGCCCCCTTCCATGCTGTTCTTCAATGGTCAACCCCCATAGGACCACTACAACACAGTAGGTATTATTTAGGTGGTGGATCATTCTCAGCACTGCAGTGACACTGACATGGTGGTGGTGTGTTAGTGTGTGTTGTGCTGGTATGAGTGGATGAGACACAGCAACGCTGATTGAGTTTTTAAACACCTTACTGTAACTGCTGGATTGAGAATAGTCCACCTACCAAAAATATATCCAGCCAACAGCACCCCGTGGGCAGCGTCCTGTGGCCACTGATGAAGGTCTAGAAGATGACCAACTCAAACAGCACCAATAGATGAGCGATCGTCTCTGACTTTACATCTACAAGGTGGACCAACTAGGTAGGAGTGTCTAATAGAGTGGACAGTGAGTGGACACGGTACTTAAAAACTCCAGCAGCGCTGCTGTGTCTGATCCACTCATACCAGCACAACACACTAACACACCACCACCATGTCAGTGTCACTGCAGTGCTGAGAATGATCCAAAACCTAAATAATACCTGCTCTGTGGTGGTTCTGTGGGGGTCCTGACCATTGAAGAACAGGGTGAAAGCAGGCTAAAAAAGTATGTAGAGAAACAGATTACAGTCAATAATTGTAGAACTACAAAGTGCTTCTATATGGTAAGTGGAGCTGATCAAATGGACAGTGAGTGTAAAAACAAGGAGGTGGTTTTAATGTTATGGCTGATTAGTGGACAGTATGTACGTGTGGTTCCAGTTATGGGGTCTGGCCAGTCTGGTGCTCTTATGTTTGTCAGATTTGCTGGCCGCTATATGTGTTGGCTTCTGGCTGTGCCCGATTTCTGACCCCTAGGACCAGAACTGCCCAACCTGACTACAGACAAAGGTGCAGAGCTTGGGGGTGGTCATAGAGACATCCAGTGAACGCCTTCATGACAGTGTTACCTGCTTGCTCTCCCTTTTAGTTATTCTGTAATAATTAGAGGTGCCAGAGTCTCATGCTACTCTCTGCAAAAGGGACATTTTATGATGTCTTAATGTTGACACATTTTAACTACATTTTCTGTTTTTACCCCATGGTGGCTCTGATGGTAACCTGTTTACCCACCAGAGGTTGAAAAAGGTTCTTTTTGTAGTGCTTGACAAAGGTTTGCTAAAGTAATTCCTAGCTCATGTGGTTATATCAGCTATTTGTAAATGAGAGTTTTTGATGCAGTGCTGTTTAAGGGATCAGAGATCATGGGTGTTCAGCTAAGGCTAGCGCCCTTGCCCTTTTCGCTCTGAAATTCTGTTAATGGTATTATGCACTGCAGAGGGAGAAATATGTAAACCTTATCCAATATTTCTTTAAGAAATATTGGAAAAGCTAAGCTTTTCAGCCATCTCTCTCTTATCCAATGATGACACCAGACCGGCCGATATCACAGCTGAGATTCAAACCCCAAATCCCCAAATCACACCAGTGGCGATTTCTCTAAGACTGCAAGGGAAGCTCAGCTTCCCCTAAAATGTCAAAAATTAAATGGTCAAATATGTACAGTTGTGTTAACATTTTATTGACTACAAATGCGTTAGAACACGTTCATCTCGAAGACGAGTTCGTTCAGAATCAGCTACTTATCACAAATCGACTGACTCGATTTTGTTAACTCCCGTAGCGTCAATGCATTTGCCAGTAGAAGCTGAGTGTCTATTCACTTCTATGGGGCTGCATGGAAGGGTTTTTTTCATTGCTTCGAAACTCGCCTGTCATTGGATAAATGCCACGATTTTGTCCCACCCCCGGACGCTGAGCGTCTCTGGGGGTGAATGGAGCTGTGGGCGGGTCTGGACGCGGAGCTTCTGCAAGATGATTGGAGGATCAGTCGAAAGGCTGAATCCCGTTTTGATTGACAGCTATTTTGAGATCTACACGTCACTTAATCACTGGGAGCTTCAGTCCCATCGCGGATTTTGCGAGTGAAGTCGAAAGACAAACTGCAACCCATTTCTTGGTATTTGCTTTGTGAAATTGCTTGACCATTTCCATTGTTCATTGTGTAAATAAAACACACTCATAGTATTTGTTTCAGGACACTGGTCAAGTCCCTGGAAAAGACGCCTACTTGGTACGATAGGATCACAGGCCATTTTGTTAAAAAGGAACGGAGGGCAGAATTTATGTATAAATAAATGGACAAATTTTATGATGTAAGCCGACAATGAGCTTCCCCTCTTTGAAAGACCAGCAGCCGCCACTGCATCACACAAGAGGTCCTGTTAGATAAGAAGTAAACAAAGAGATCTTTTAAAACAGCAATAAAATAAAAACTTTGTGAATGCAGATACAGTTTAATAGACGCATTTAGAAAAGTCTATCACTAAAGGTTTACGGGCAGCACGGTGGCTAAGTGGGTAGCACTGTCGCCTCACAGCAAGGAGGTCCTGGGTTCGATCCCCAGGTGGGGCGGCCCAGGTCCTTTCTGTGTGGAGTTTACATGTTCTCCACCGTGTCCGCATGGGTTTCCTCCGGGAGCTCCGGTTTCTTCCCACAGTCCAAAGACATGCAAGTGAGGTAAATTGGAGATACTAAGTTGTCCAGGACTGTGTTTGATATAACCTTGTGATTTGATGAATCTTTTGTAATGAGTGACTACCGTTCCTGTCATGAATGTAACCAAAGTGTAAAACATCATGTTAAAATCCTAATAAACAAACAAACTAACTAAAGGTTTACTATAGTAGTACCCTGTATTAATCACTAGATGGCTCGTGTGCCCAGTATTTGGGAATTTAAGTACCTAGCGTAGCACTAAAAAAATCTAGGCACACTACTGTTCATTTTATGTTTAATTTATTAAGTAATTAAATGGCCATAAATCATTTCTATAAATTTATTTTCACTAAAATACCAGGATTTATGAAAATTAATGAAAATAAATGTTTTAAATGCCCTCATGAGCTCCTGTTGTCCCTGTCAGAAGCTAAGGTGCTAACAAACGTTGTTAGTAGACTTTTTAATTTGTATTGCGTTTTTCACAATTCGCTGTATTAGACACATTTGCATGAGACGGAAGTTGTGCAGCCAGTTAAGAGTGAAAAAAAAATTTGAATGGAAATAGAGAACCAATGAAATGAATAAGGAGAATCACACTCACACATGATACTCGGCAAAATCATTGTACACTGCAGAGATTTGATGCTTTGATGCTCATTTTTACAGCTTGCTGCTGCGCTCAAAGTTCAATCAGATTGACCGTGTCTGCCACTGGGCCGCCAGTAACACAAATTGTTTATGTGACGTAGTCAAAACCAATGGTTGTGACCTAGCCGGGGAATCAAATCCAGACCCTTCTTGCTGTGAGGCAACAGTTTTTTTACTGTACAAGCAGCTCAGAAACAGGATCTAAACAACCACGCTTCACATCAGAGACCATGCAGTTTCACCAAATGGATCCTAACAACCAAAGCTTTATATCAGAGACTACAAAGTTTTACAGCTTCATTTATACCACAAAGGTGCAAACAATGACTGATTGTTACCAAACAGTATTCACCAGCAAAAATCCCACATGTCGTCTATGTTTTTTCAACCATACTAACATAAACAAGGACACCCAGTGATCAAGAGACACTTACCTAAAGAAATAAACTATACCAGTCCAGCCAAACCCATACAACTCTGTCATAAATCATCACTTGTTCCCAGTTTTCAGGCAATAGTTCCTTTCTCTAAGTGGCAACCCTCCTAAACTATCATTCCATTATTTAATTAGGCTTGGATAAGTAACTACCCATCCGTCATCCATTGCAAGCATACGACTGCTACAGGACACTGATTATATAAAGTGTAAATAAAGTGGTGCTACAGTCCTGTAAAGTCAGAGACGATCGCTCATCTATTGCTGCTCTTTGAGTTGGTCATCTTCTAGACCTTCATTAGTGGTCACAGGACGCCCCCCCCCCCCCCAATACAGTCTCATAACCACTCCTCATTTACAGTTGGCGTGGCCTGCATTTGATATGATCTTTTCAGTGGTTAATCTACTGTCATATAGTAGGGTCCTAAACATTATTTAATCTAGATATAATAAAAATATTTGCTAGTAATAAGTGAAAAAGTAAAAATGAGATAAGACATGTAAAGGGTAGAATACACAGGCCGTTTATTACTGTTTATAATCAGGACTGCAGTGTAAGTCCTGAATTTGTACTTTGTCTATTAAATAGCCAATAAAAACTTTATTAAATATTTACTTAATTATGGTGTTTTTGCCAAACCTATTGCTTAGTGATGTTTAATTTTATAACAGAAATCATATGCTTTTTACTTTGTGGCAACAGTTTAGGAAAGGTGATGGATGGATGGATGGATGGATGGATAGATGGGGGTGGATGTAAAGTTACAACCAGGTCCATTAGGATTTCTACTGGTCTGCACTACATAGTCCTGACCCTAACACTACTAAACACCTTGATAAATAACAAGACATAGAAATACACCAACAAAGAAAAATAACACAAGAGACGTACCGGTTTTTCTTCTTGAAGCACAAACTTGTATTCACTTTCCCATCTTTTATTAAATTACCTTTTTCTGCTTCAATTTTCTCTTCTACATTTTGGGATTATTTGTAAATATTTCTCAACATCACTCTCAACAAAGTCTGCTAAGGTCTGATAAGGTCTACTAAGGTCTGTAAAGGTCTGCTATGGTCTGTTAAGGTCTAGTAATGTCTGTTAAGGTCTGATAAGGTGTAGTAAGGCCTGTTAAGGTCTGATAAGGTCTGTTAAGGTCCATTAAGGCATGTTAAGGTCTATTAAGGTCTGTTAAGGTCCAGTAAGGCCTTTTAAGGTGTAGTAAGACCTGTTAAGGTCTAGTAAGGTCTGTTAAGGTCCAGAAACGTCTGTTATGGTCTAGTAGGGTCTGTTAAGGTCCATTAAGGTCCATTAAGGTCTGTTAAGGTCCTGTAAGGTCTTTTAAGGTCCAGTAAGGCCTGTTAGAGTCTTTTAAGTTCTTTTAAGGTCCATTAAGGACTGTTAAGGTCTAGTAAGGTCTGTTAAGGTCCAGTAAGGCCTTTTACGGTGTAGTGAGACCTGGTAAGGTCTAGTAAGACTTGTTAAGGTCCAGTGAGGCCTGTTAAAGTGTAGTAAGGTCTGTTAAGGTCCAGTAAGGTTTGTTAATGTCCAGTAAGGTCTGTTAGGGTCAAGTAAGGCCTGTTAAGGTCTAGTAAATTCTGTTAAGGTCTAGTAAGGTCTGTTAGAGTCAAGTAAGGCCTGTTAAGGTCTGTTAAGGTCTGTTAAGGTCCAGTAAGGCCTGTTAAGGTCTAGTAAAGTATGTTATCGTCCAGTAAGACCTTTTAAGGTGTAGTAAGACCTGTTAAGGTCTAGTAAGGTCTGTTAAGGTCCAGTAACGCCTGTTAAAGTGTAGTAAGGTTTTTTAAGGTCCAGTAAGGTTTGTTCAGGTCCAGTAAGGTCTTTTAAGGTCTATTAAGGTCTGTTAAGGTCCTGTAAGGTATGTTAAAGTCTAGTATGTCCTTTTAAGGTCTAGTAAGGTCTGTTAAAGTCCAGAAAGGTCTTTTAAGGTCTAGTAAAGTCTGTTAAGGTACATTAAGGCCTGTTAACATCTAGTATTTTCTGTTAAGGTCTAGTAAGGCCTTTAAAGGTGTAGTAAGACCTGTTAAGGTCTAGTAAGGTTTGTTAAAGTCCAGTAAGGTCTGTATAAGGTCCAGTAAGGATTGTTAAGGTCCAGTAAAATCTGTTAAGGTCTAGTATGGCTTTTTAAGGTCTTTTAAGGTCTGTTAAGATCTATTATGGCCTGTTAAGGTTTTGTAAGGTCTGTTAAAGTCTGTTAAGGTCTGGTAAGGTCTTTTACCGTCTAGTAAGGTCTAGTAAGGTTTGGTAAGGTTTTGTAATGTCTTTTAATGTCTAGTAATTCCTGTTAAGGTCTAGTAAGGACTGTTAAGGTCTAGTAAGGTCTGTTAAGGTCCAGTAAGGTCTATTGAGGTCTGTTAAGGTCTAGTAAGGTCTGTTAAGGTCTAGTGAGGTCTTTTAAGGTGTAGTAAGGCCTGTTAAGGTCTGGTAAGGCCTGTTAAGGTCTGTTAAGGTCCATTAAGACTTTTTAATGTCTAGTAAGGTCTGTTAAGGTCCGTTAAGGCCTGTTAAGGTGTAGTAAGACCTTTTAAGGTCTAGTAAGAACTGTTAAGGTCCAGTAAGGCCTGTTAAAGTGTAGTAAGGTCTGTTAAGGTCCAGTAAGGTTTGTTAAGGTCCAGTAAGGTCTGTTAAGGTCCAGTAAGTTCTGTTAAGGTCCTGTAAGGCCTGTTAAGGTCTAGTATGGTTTACTAAGGTCTAGCAAGGTCTTTTAAGGTCCAGAAAGTACTGTTAGGATGTAGTAAGGCCTGTTAAGGTCTAGTAAAGTCTGTAAAGGTCTACTAAGGTCTTTTAAGGTCTAGTTAAACCTATTAAGCTCTAGTAAGGTCTATTAAGGTCTAGTAAGGCCTGTTAAGGTCTTATAAGGCCTGATAAGATCTAGTAAGGTCCCTTAAGGTCCATTAAGGCCTGTTAGGGTTTAGTAAGTTCTGTTAAGGTCCATTAAGGCCTGTTAAGGTCTACTAAGGTCTGTTTAGGTCTAGTAAGGCCTGTTAAGGTCTATTAAGGCTTTTAAAGGTCTAGTAAAACCTGTTATGGTCTAGTAAGGTCTGCTAAGTTCCATTATGGCCTGTTGAGGTCCATTAGGCCTGTTAAAGTCTAGTAAGGTCTTTTAAGGTCCATGGAGCCCTCTTAAGTTCCAGTAAGGTCTGTTTAAGGTCCAGTACGGTTTGGTAAAGTCCAGTAAAATCTGTTAAGGTCTATTATGGCCTGTTAAGGTCTAGTAAGGTCTGTCAAGGTCTAGTATGGCTTGTTAAGGTTTTGTGAGGTCTGTTAAGGTCTAGTAAGGTCTGTTAAGTTCCATTAGGGCCTGTTAGGGTTTAGTAAGGTCTGTTAAGGTCCAGTAAGGTCTGTTAAGGTCTAGTAAGGTTTGTTAAGCTCTAGTAAGGCCTATTAAGGTCTAGTAAGGCCTGTTAATGTCTAGTAATGCCTGTTAAGGTCTAGTAAGGTCTGTTAAGGTCCATTAGGGCCTGTTAGGTTTTTGTAAGTTCTGTTAAGGTCCATTAAGGTCTGTTAAGGTCCAGTAAGGTCTTTTAAGGTTTATTAAGGTCTGTTAAGGTCCATTGAGGACTGATAAGGTCTAGTATTGTCTGTTAAGGTCTAGTAAGGCCTGTAAAGGTCCAGTAAGGTCTAGTGAGACCTGTTAAGGTCTAGTAAGGCCTGTTAAGGTCTATTAAGGCCTGTTAAGGTCTATTAAGGCCTTTTAAGGTCCAGTAAGGTCTAGTAAGATCTGTAAAGGTCTAGTAGGGTCTGTTAAGGTCTATTAAAGTTTGTTAACGTCTGCTAAGGTCTAGAAAGGTCTGTTAAGGTCAAGTAAGGTCTAGTAAGGTCTGTTAAGGTCTGGTAAGGTCTGGTAAGGTCCATTAAAACTTTTTAATGTCTAGTAAGGTCTGTTCAGGTCCGTTAAGGCCTGTTAAGGTGTAGTAAGACCTTTTAAGGTCTAGTAAGAACTTTTAATGTCCAGTAAGGCCTGTTAAAGTGTAGTAAGGTCTAGTAAGGTCTGTTAAGGTCTGGTAAGGTCCATTAAGACTTTTTAATGTCAAGTAAGGTCTAGTAAGGTCCGTTAAGGTCCATTAAGGCTTGTTAAGGTCTATTATGGTCTATTTAGGTCTAGTAAGGCTTGCTAAAGTCTACTAAGGCCTTTTAAAGTCTAGTAAAACCTGGTATGGTCTAGTAAGGTCTGTTAAGGCCCATTAAGGCCCATTAAGGCCTTTTAAGGTCCAGTAAGGCCTTTAAAAGTCTATTAAGATCTGTTAGGGTCTATTTAGGCCTGTAAAGGTCTACTAAGGTCTGTTTAGGTCTATTAAGGCTTGTTAAAGTCTATTAAGGCCTTTTAAAGTCTAGTAAAACCTGGTATGGTCTAGTAAGGTCTGTTAAGTTCCATTAAGGCCTTTTGAGGTCCAGTAAGGCCTGTTAAGGTCTAGTAAGGTCTGTTAAGTCTAGTAAGGGCTGTTAAGGTCTAGTATGGACGCTTAATGTCTAGTAAGGACTGTTAAGGTCTAGTAAGATCTGTTAAGGTCCATTAGGGCCTGTTAGGGTTTAGTAAGGTCTGTTAAGGTCCAGTACGGTCTGTTAAGTCCCAGTACGATCTGTTAAGGTCCTGTAAGGTCTGTTAAGGTCTAGTATGGCCTGTTAAGGTCTAGTAAAGTCTCTTAAGCTCCAGAAATGTCTGTTAGGGTCTATTTAGGCCTGTTAAGGTCTAGTAAGGTATGTTAAGGCCTACTAAAGTATGTTAAGGTCTATTAAGGCCTGTTAAGGTCCAGTAAGGCTTGTTAAGGTCCATTAAGGATTGTTAGGGTTTAAATAAGGTCTGTTAAGGTCCATTAAGGTCCATTAAGGTCTGTTAAGGTCCTGTAAGGTCTTTTAAGGTCCAGTAAGGCCTGTTAGAGTCTTTTAAGTTCTTTTAAGGTCCATTAAGGACTGTTAAGGTCTAGTAAGGTCTGTTAAGGTCCAGTAAGGCCTTTTACGGTGTAGTGAGACCTGGTAAGGTCTAGTAAGACTTGTTAAGGTCCAGTGAGGCCTGTTAAAGTGTAGTAAGGTCTGTTAAGGTCCAGTAAGGTTTGTTAATGTCCAGTAAGGTCTGTTAGGGTCAAGTAAGGCCTGTTAAGGTCTAGTAAATTCTGTTAAGGTCTAGTAAGGTCTGTTAGAGTCAAGTAAGGCCTGTTAAGGTCTGTTAAGGTCTGTTAAGGTCCAGTAAGGCCTGTTAAGGTCTAGTAAAGTATGTTATCGTCCAGTAAGACCTTTTAAGGTGTAGTAAGACCTGTTAAGGTCTAGTAAGGTCTGTTAAGGTCCAGTAACGCCTGTTAAAGTGTAGTAAGGTTTTTTAAGGTCCAGTAAGGTTTGTTCAGGTCCAGTAAGGTCTTTTAAGGTCTATTAAGGTCTGTTAAGGTCCTGTAAGGTATGTTAAAGTCTAGTATGTCCTTTTAAGGTCTAGTAAGGTCTGTTAAAGTCCAGAAAGGTCTTTTAAGGTCTAGTAAAGTCTGTTAAGGTACATTAAGGCCTGTTAATATCTAGTATTTTCTGTTAAGGTCTAGTAAGGCCTTTAAAGGTGTAGTAAGACCTGTTAAGGTCTAGTAAGGTTTGTTAAAGTCCAGTAAGGTCTGTATAAGGTCCAGTAAGGATTGTTAAGGTCCAGTAAAATCTGTTAAGGTCTAGTATGGCTTTTTAAGGTCTTTTAAGGTCTGTTAAGATCTATTATGGCCTGTTAAGGTTTTGTAAGGTCTGTTAAAGTCTGTTAAGGTCTGGTAAGGTCTTTTACCGTCTAGTAAGGTCTAGTAAGGTTTGGTAAGGTTTTGTAATGTCTTTTAATGTCTAGTAATTCCTGTTAAGGTCTAGTAAGGACTGTTAAGGTCTAGTAAGGTCTGTTAAGGTCCAGTAAGGTCTATTGAGGTCTGTTAAGGTCTAGTAAGGTCTGTTAAGGTCTAGTGAGGTCTTTTAAGGTGTAGTAAGGCCTGTTAAGGTCTGGTAAGGCCTGTTAAGGTCTGTTAAGGTCCATTAAGACTTTTTAATGTCTAGTAAGGTCTGTTAAGGTCCGTTAAGGCCTGTTAAGGTGTAGTAAGACCTTTTAAGGTCTAGTAAGAACTGTTAAGGTCCAGTAAGGCCTGTTAAAGTGTAGTAAGGTCTGTTAAGGTCCAGTAAGGTTTGTTAAGGTCCAGTAAGGTCTGTTAAGGTCCAGTAAGTTCTGTTAAGGTCCTGTAAGGCCTGTTAAGGTCTAGTATGGTTTACTAAGGTCTAGCAAGGTCTTTTAAGGTCCAGAAAGTACTGTTAGGATGTAGTAAGGCCTGTTAAGGTCTAGTAAAGTCTGTAAAGGTCTACTAAGGTCTTTTAAGGTCTAGTTAAACCTATTAAGCTCTAGTAAGGTCTATTAAGGTCTAGTAAGGCCTGTTAAGGTCTTATAAGGCCTGATAAGATCTAGTAAGGTCCCTTAAGGTCCATTAAGGCCTGTTAGGGTTTAGTAAGTTCTGTTAAGGTCCATTAAGGCCTGTTAAGGTCTACTAAGGTCTGTTTAGGTCTAGTAAGGCCTGTTAAGGTCTATTAAGGCTTTTAAAGGTCTAGTAAAACCTGTTATGGTCTAGTAAGGTCTGCTAAGTTCCATTATGGCCTGTTGAGGTCCATTAGGCCTGTTAAAGTCTAGTAAGGTCTTTTAAGGTCCATGGAGCCCTCTTAAGTTCCAGTAAGGTCTGTTTAAGGTCCAGTACGGTTTGGTAAAGTCCAGTAAAATCTGTTAAGGTCTATTATGGCCTGTTAAGGTCTAGTAAGGTCTGTCAAGGTCTAGTATGGCTTGTTAAGGTTTTGTGAGGTCTGTTAAGGTCTAGTAAGGTCTGTTAAGTTCCATTAGGGCCTGTTAGGGTTTAGTAAGGTCTGTTAAGGTCCAGTAAGGTCTGTTAAGGTCTAGTAAGGTTTGTTAAGCTCTAGTAAGGCCTATTAAGGTCTAGTAAGGCCTGTTAATGTCTAGTAATGCCTGTTAAGGTCTAGTAAGGTCTGTTAAGGTCCATTAGGGCCTGTTAGGTTTTTGTAAGTTCTGTTAAGGTCCATTAAGGTCTGTTAAGGTCCAGTAAGGTCTTTTAAGGTTTATTAAGGTCTGTTAAGGTCCATTGAGGACTGATAAGGTCTAGTATTGTCTGTTAAGGTCTAGTAAGGCCTGTAAAGGTCCAGTAAGGTCTAGTGAGACCTGTTAAGGTCTAGTAAGGCCTGTTAAGGTCTATTAAGGCCTGTTAAGGTCTATTAAGGCCTTTTAAGGTCCAGTAAGGTCTAGTAAGATCTGTAAAGGTCTAGTAGGGTCTGTTAAGGTCTATTAAAGTTTGTTAACGTCTGCTAAGGTCTAGAAAGGTCTGTTAAGGTCAAGTAAGGTCTAGTAAGGTCTGTTAAGGTCTGGTAAGGTCTGGTAAGGTCCATTAAAACTTTTTAATGTCTAGTAAGGTCTGTTCAGGTCCGTTAAGGCCTGTTAAGGTGTAGTAAGACCTTTTAAGGTCTAGTAAGAACTTTTAATGTCCAGTAAGGCCTGTTAAAGTGTAGTAAGGTCTAGTAAGGTCTGTTAAGGTCTGGTAAGGTCCATTAAGACTTTTTAATGTCAAGTAAGGTCTAGTAAGGTCCGTTAAGGTCCATTAAGGCTTGTTAAGGTCTATTATGGTCTATTTAGGTCTAGTAAGGCTTGCTAAAGTCTACTAAGGCCTTTTAAAGTCTAGTAAAACCTGGTATGGTCTAGTAAGGTCTGTTAAGGCCCATTAAGGCCCATTAAGGCCTTTTAAGGTCCAGTAAGGCCTTTAAAAGTCTAGTAAGATCTGTTAGGGTCTATTTAGGCCTGTAAAGGTCTACTAAGGTCTGTTTAGGTCTATTAAGGCTTGTTAAAGTCTATTAAGGCCTTTTAAAGTCTAGTAAAACCTGGTATGGTCTAGTAAGGTCTGTTAAGTTCCATTAAGGCCTTTTGAGGTCCAGTAAGGCCTGTTAAGGTCTAGTAAGGTCTGTTAAGTCTAGTAAGGGCTGTTAAGGTCTAGTATGGACGCTTAATGTCTAGTAAGGACTGTTAAGGTCTAGTAAGATCTGTTAAGGTCCATTAGGGCCTGTTAGGGTTTAGTAAGGTCTGTTAAGGTCCAGTACGGTCTGTTAAGTCCCAGTACGATCTGTTAAGGTCCTGTAAGGTCTGTTAAGGTCTAGTATGGCCTGTTAAGGTCTAGTAAAGTCTCTTAAGCTCCAGAAATGTCTGTTAGGGTCTATTTAGGCCTGTTAAGGTCTAGTAAGGTATGTTAAGGCCTACTAAAGTATGTTAAGGTCTATTAAGGCCTGTTAAGGTCCAGTAAGGCTTGTTAAGGTCCATTAAGGATTGTTAGGGTTTAAATAAGGTCTGTTAAGGTCCATTAAGGTCCATTAAGGTCTGTTAAGGTCCTGTAAGGTCTTTTAAGGTCCAGTAAGGCCTGTTAGAGTCTTTTAAGTTCTTTTAAGGTCCATTAAGGACTGTTAAGGTCTAGTAAGGTCTGTTAAGGTCCAGTAAGGCCTTTTACGGTGTAGTGAGACCTGGTAAGGTCTAGTAAGACTTGTTAAGGTCCAGTGAGGCCTGTTAAAGTGTAGTAAGGTCTGTTAAGGTCCAGTAAGGTTTGTTAATGTCCAGTAAGGTCTGTTAGGGTCAAGTAAGGCCTGTTAAGGTCTAGTAAATTCTGTTAAGGTCTAGTAAGGTCTGTTAGAGTCAAGTAAGGCCTGTTAAGGTCTGTTAAGGTCTGTTAAGGTCCAGTAAGGCCTGTTAAGGTCTAGTAAAGTATGTTATCGTCCAGTAAGACCTTTTAAGGTGTAGTAAGACCTGTTAAGGTCTAGTAAGGTCTGTTAAGGTCCAGTAACGCCTGTTAAAGTGTAGTAAGGTTTTTTAAGGTCCAGTAAGGTTTGTTCAGGTCCAGTAAGGTCTTTTAAGGTCTATTAAGGTCTGTTAAGGTCCTGTAAGGTATGTTAAAGTCTAGTATGTCCTTTTAAGGTCTAGTAAGGTCTGTTAAAGTCCAGAAAGGTCTTTTAAGGTCTAGTAAAGTCTGTTAAGGTACATTAAGGCCTGTTAATATCTAGTATTTTCTGTTAAGGTCTAGTAAGGCCTTTAAAGGTGTAGTAAGACCTGTTAAGGTCTAGTAAGGTTTGTTAAAGTCCAGTAAGGTCTGTATAAGGTCCAGTAAGGATTGTTAAGGTCCAGTAAAATCTGTTAAGGTCTAGTATGGCTTTTTAAGGTCTTTTAAGGTCTGTTAAGATCTATTATGGCCTGTTAAGGTTTTGTAAGGTCTGTTAAAGTCTGTTAAGGTCTGGTAAGGTCTTTTACCGTCTAGTAAGGTCTAGTAAGGTTTGGTAAGGTTTTGTAATGTCTTTTAATGTCTAGTAATTCCTGTTAAGGTCTAGTAAGGACTGTTAAGGTCTAGTAAGGTCTGTTAAGGTCCAGTAAGGTCTATTGAGGTCTGTTAAGGTCTAGTAAGGTCTGTTAAGGTCTAGTGAGGTCTTTTAAGGTGTAGTAAGGCCTGTTAAGGTCTGGTAAGGCCTGTTAAGGTCTGTTAAGGTCCATTAAGACTTTTTAATGTCTAGTAAGGTCTGTTAAGGTCCGTTAAGGCCTGTTAAGGTGTAGTAAGACCTTTTAAGGTCTAGTAAGAACTGTTAAGGTCCAGTAAGGCCTGTTAAAGTGTAGTAAGGTCTGTTAAGGTCCAGTAAGGTTTGTTAAGGTCCAGTAAGGTCTGTTAAGGTCCAGTAAGTTCTGTTAAGGTCCTGTAAGGCCTGTTAAGGTCTAGTATGGTTTACTAAGGTCTAGCAAGGTCTTTTAAGGTCCAGAAAGTACTGTTAGGATGTAGTAAGGCCTGTTAAGGTCTAGTAAAGTCTGTAAAGGTCTACTAAGGTCTTTTAAGGTCTAGTTAAACCTATTAAGCTCTAGTAAGGTCTATTAAGGTCTAGTAAGGCCTGTTAAGGTCTTATAAGGCCTGATAAGATCTAGTAAGGTCCCTTAAGGTCCATTAAGGCCTGTTAGGGTTTAGTAAGTTCTGTTAAGGTCCATTAAGGCCTGTTAAGGTCTACTAAGGTCTGTTTAGGTCTAGTAAGGCCTGTTAAGGTCTATTAAGGCTTTTAAAGGTCTAGTAAAACCTGTTATGGTCTAGTAAGGTCTGCTAAGTTCCATTATGGCCTGTTGAGGTCCATTAGGCCTGTTAAAGTCTAGTAAGGTCTTTTAAGGTCCATGGAGCCCTCTTAAGTTCCAGTAAGGTCTGTTTAAGGTCCAGTACGGTTTGGTAAAGTCCAGTAAAATCTGTTAAGGTCTATTATGGCCTGTTAAGGTCTAGTAAGGTCTGTCAAGGTCTAGTATGGCTTGTTAAGGTTTTGTGAGGTCTGTTAAGGTCTAGTAAGGTCTGTTAAGTTCCATTAGGGCCTGTTAGGGTTTAGTAAGGTCTGTTAAGGTCCAGTAAGGTCTGTTAAGGTCTAGTAAGGTTTGTTAAGCTCTAGTAAGGCCTATTAAGGTCTAGTAAGGCCTGTTAATGTCTAGTAATGCCTGTTAAGGTCTAGTAAGGTCTGTTAAGGTCCATTAGGGCCTGTTAGGTTTTTGTAAGTTCTGTTAAGGTCCATTAAGGTCTGTTAAGGTCCAGTAAGGTCTTTTAAGGTTTATTAAGGTCTGTTAAGGTCCATTGAGGACTGATAAGGTCTAGTATTGTCTGTTAAGGTCTAGTAAGGCCTGTAAAGGTCCAGTAAGGTCTAGTGAGACCTGTTAAGGTCTAGTAAGGCCTGTTAAGGTCTATTAAGGCCTGTTAAGGTCTATTAAGGCCTTTTAAGGTCCAGTAAGGTCTAGTAAGATCTGTAAAGGTCTAGTAGGGTCTGTTAAGGTCTATTAAAGTTTGTTAACGTCTGCTAAGGTCTAGAAAGGTCTGTTAAGGTCAAGTAAGGTCTAGTAAGGTCTGTTAAGGTCTGGTAAGGTCTGGTAAGGTCCATTAAAACTTTTTAATGTCTAGTAAGGTCTGTTCAGGTCCGTTAAGGCCTGTTAAGGTGTAGTAAGACCTTTTAAGGTCTAGTAAGAACTTTTAATGTCCAGTAAGGCCTGTTAAAGTGTAGTAAGGTCTAGTAAGGTCTGTTAAGGTCTGGTAAGGTCCATTAAGACTTTTTAATGTCAAGTAAGGTCTAGTAAGGTCCGTTAAGGTCCATTAAGGCTTGTTAAGGTCTATTATGGTCTATTTAGGTCTAGTAAGGCTTGCTAAAGTCTACTAAGGCCTTTTAAAGTCTAGTAAAACCTGGTATGGTCTAGTAAGGTCTGTTAAGGCCCATTAAGGCCCATTAAGGCCTTTTAAGGTCCAGTAAGGCCTTTAAAAGTCTAGTAAGATCTGTTAGGGTCTATTTAGGCCTGTAAAGGTCTACTAAGGTCTGTTTAGGTCTATTAAGGCTTGTTAAAGTCTATTAAGGCCTTTTAAAGTCTAGTAAAACCTGGTATGGTCTAGTAAGGTCTGTTAAGTTCCATTAAGGCCTTTTGAGGTCCAGTAAGGCCTGTTAAGGTCTAGTAAGGTCTGTTAAGTCTAGTAAGGGCTGTTAAGGTCTAGTATGGACGCTTAATGTCTAGTAAGGACTGTTAAGGTCTAGTAAGATCTGTTAAGGTCCATTAGGGCCTGTTAGGGTTTAGTAAGGTCTGTTAAGGTCCAGTACGGTCTGTTAAGTCCCAGTACGATCTGTTAAGGTCCTGTAAGGTCTGTTAAGGTCTAGTATGGCCTGTTAAGGTCTAGTAAAGTCTCTTAAGCTCCAGAAATGTCTGTTAGGGTCTATTTAGGCCTGTTAAGGTCTAGTAAGGTATGTTAAGGCCTACTAAAGTATGTTAAGGTCTATTAAGGCCTGTTAAGGTCCAGTAAGGCTTGTTAAGGTCCATTAAGGATTGTTAGGGTTTAAATAAGGTCTGTTAAGGTCCATTAAGGCCTGTTAAGATGTACTAAGGTCTGTTTAGGTCTAGTAAGGCCTGTTAAGGTCTATTAAGGCCTTTTAAGGTCTAGTAAAACCTTTTATGGTCTAGTAATGTCTGCTAAGGTCCATTAAGGCCTGTTGAGGACCATTAAGGACTGTTAAAGTCTAGTAAGGTCTGTTAAGGTCTATTGAAGCCTGTTAAGGTCTAGTAAAGTCTGTTAAGGTCCATTGAGGCATGTTAAGGTCTAGTATTTTCTGTTAACGTCTAGTAAGGCCTGTAAAGGTGTAGTAAGACTTGTTAAGGTCTAGTAAGGTTTGTTAAGGTCCAGTAAGGTCTGTATAAGGTCCAGTAAGGATTGTTAAGGTCCAGTAAAATCTGTTAAGGTCTAGTATGGCTTGTTAAGGTCTTTTAAGGTCTGTTAAAGTCTGTTAAGGTCTGCTAAGGTCTGGTAAGGTCTGTTAACGTCTAGTAAGGTCTACTTAGGTTTGGCAAGGTTTTGTAATGTCTTTTAATGTCTAGTAATGCCTGTTAAGGTCTATTAAGGACTGTTAAGGTCTAATAAGGTCTGTTAAGGTCCAGTAAGGTCTAGTGAGGTCTGTTAAGGTCAAGTAAGGCCTGTTAAGGTCTAGTAAGGTCTGTTAAGGTCTAGTGGGGTATTTTAAGGTGTAGTAAAACCTTTTAAGGTCTTTTAAGAAATGTTAAGGTCCAGTAACGCCTTTTAAAGTGTAGTAAGGTCTGTTAAGGTCCAGTAAGGTTTGATAAGGTCCAGTAAGGTCTGTTAAGGTCCAGTAAGTTCTGTTAAGGTCCTATAAGGTCTGTTAAGGTCTAGTATTGCCTGTTAAAGTCTAGCAAGATCTTTTAAGGTCCAGAAAGGTCTGTTGGGGTGTATTAAGGCCTGTTAAGGTCTAGTAATGTCTGTAAAGGTCTACTAAGGTCTTTTTAGGTTTAGTAAAACCTTTTAGCTCTAGTAAGGCCTTTTAAGGTCTTATAAGGCCTGTTAAGATCTAGTAAGGTCTGTTAAGGTCCAGTAAGGCCTGTAAGGGTTTAGTAAGGTCTGTTAAGGTCCATTAAGGCCTTTTAAGGTCAACTAAAGTCTGTTTAGGTCTAGTATGGCCTGTTAAGGTATATTAAGGCCTTTTAAGGTCTAGTAAAACCTGTTGTGGTCTAGTAAGGTCTGCTAAGTTCCATTAAGGCCTGTTGAGGTCCAGTAAGGCCTGTTAAAGTCTATTAAGGTCTGTTGAGGTCCATTGAGGCCTGTTAAGGTCCAGTGAGGTCTGTATAAGGTCCAGTAAGGTTTGTTAAAGTCCATTAAAATCTGTTAAGGTCTATTATGGCCTGTTAGGGTCTAGAAAGGTCTGTCAAGGTCTAGTATGGCTTGTTAAGGTTTTGTAAGGTCTGTTAAAGTCTGTTAAGGTCTGATAAGGTCTGCTAAGGTCTGCTAAGTTCTGGTAAGGTCTGGTAAGGTCTGTTAACGTCTAGTAAGGTCTATTAAGGTTTGTTAAGGTTTTCTAATGTCTTTTAATGTCTTTTAAGGCCTTTTAAGGTATATTAAGGCCTTTTAAAGTCTAGTAAGGCCTGTTAAGGTCCAGTAAGGTCTAGCGAGGTCTATTAAGGTCTAGGAAGGCCTGTTAAGGTCTAGTAAGGTCTGTTAAGATCTATTATGGTCTGTTAAGGTCTGGTAAGGTCTGGTAAGGTCTGTTAACGTCTTGTAAGGTCTAGTACTGTCTGATAAGGTCAAGTAAAGTCTAGAGAGGCCTGTTAAGGTCTAGTAAGGCCTGTTAAGGTCTAGTAAGGCCTGTTAAGGTCCAGTAAGGTCTAGTAAGGTATGTAAAGGTCTACTAAAATCTGTTAAAGTCTAGTAAGGCCTGTTAAGCTCTAGAAAGGTCTGTTAAGGTCTTGTAAGGTCTGTGAAGGTCTGATAAGGTCTGGTAATGTCTGGTAATGTCTGGTAAGGTCTGTTACCGTCTACTAAAGTCTGTTAAAATACAGTGAGGCCTGTTAAGGTCTAGTAAAGCCTGTTAAAGTCTAGTTAGGCCTGTTAAGGTCTGGTAAGGTCTGTTAAGGTCTAGTAAGGTCTGTTAAGGTCTTGTAAAGTCTGTTAAGGTACATTAAGGCCTTTTAAGGTCTAGTAAGGTCTGTTAGGGTCTAGTAAGGCCATTTAAGGTGTTGTTAGACCTGTTAAGGTCTAGTAAGGTTTTTAAAGTTCCAGTAGGGTCTCTCAAGGTCTAGTAAGGTTTGTTAAGGTCCAGTTAAATCTGTTAAGGTCTAGTATGGCCTGTTAAGGTTTTGTAAGGTGTGTTTAAGTCTGTTAAGGTCTGGTAAGGTCTGTTACTGTCTAGTAAGGTCCAGTAAGGTTTGTTAACGTTTTGTAATGTCTTTTAATGTCTAGTAAGGCATGTTAATGTCTAGTAAAGCCTGTAAAGGTCTAGTAAGGTCTGTTTAGGTTTAGTAAGGTATAGTGTGGTCTGTTAAGGTGTACTAAGGTCTGTAAAGGTCTACTAAAATCTTTTAAGGTCTAGTAAGGCCTGGTAAGGTCTAGACAGGTCTGTTAAGGTCTAGTAGGGTCTTTTAAGGTCTGTAAAGGTCTGGTAAGGCCTTTTAAGGTGTAGTAAGACCTGTTAAGGTCTAGTAAGGTTTGTAAAGGTCCAGTAAGGTCTGTTACGGTCTAGTAAGGTTTGTTAAGGTCCAGTTAAATCTGTTATGGTCTAGTTTTGCCTAATAAGGCCTAGTAAGGTATTTTAAGGTCAAGTATGGCCTATTAAGGTTTAGTAAGGTGTGTTAAAGTCTGGTAAGGTCTGCTAAGGTCTGGTAAGATCTGTTAACGTCTAGTAAGGTCTGGTAAGGTTTGTTAAGGTTTTGTAATGTCTTTTAATTTCTAGTAAGGCCTGGTAATGTCTAGTAAAGCCTGTAAAGTCTAGTAAGGTCTGTAAATGTCTACTAAGGTCTTTTAAGGTCTTTTAAGGTCTAGTAAGGCCTGTTAAGGTCTATTAAAATCTGTTAAGCTCTATTAAGGCCTATTAAGGTCTAGTAAGGCCTGTTAAGGTCTAATATGGCATGTTAAGGTCTAGTAAGGTCTGTTAAGGTCCATTAAGGCCTTTTAGGGTTTAGTAATGTCTGATAAGGTCCATTAAGGCATGTAAAGGTCTACTTAGGTCTGTTTAGGTCTAGTAAAGCCTTTTAAAATCTTTTAAGGCTTTTTAAGGTCTAGTAAAACCTGTTATTGGCTCTTGAGGTCTGCTAAGGTCTATTAAGGCCTGTTGAGGTCCTGTAAGGCCTGTTAAAGTCTAGTAAGGTCTGTTAAGGTCCATTTAGGCCTGTTAAAGTCCAGTAAGGTCTGTATTGGGAACAGTAAGGTTCCCAGAAAGGTCTTTTAGGGTCTAGTAAGGCCTGTTAAGGTCTACTAAGGTCTGTTAAAATCTGGTGAGAACTGTTAAGGTGTAGTAAGGCCTGTTAAGGTCTAGTAAGGTCTGTTAATGTCCATTAAGACTTGTTGAGGTCTAGTAAGTTCTATTAATGTCCATTAAGGCCTGTTAAGGTCTAATAAAATAGGTTAAGGTCCGGTAAGGCCTTTTAAGGTTTAGTAAGACCTGTTAAGGTCTAGTAAGAGCTGTTAAGGTCCAGTAAGGCCTGTTAAAGTGTAGTAAGGTCTGTTAAGATCCTGTAAGGTTTGTTAAAGTCCAGTAAGGTCTGTTAAGTTCCAGTAAGGTCTGTTAGGGTCTAGTAAAGCCTGTTAAGGTCTAGTAAGTTCTGTTAAGGTCTAGTAAGTTCTGCTAAGGTCTGGTAATGTCTGGTAAGGTCTGATAAGGTCTGGTAAGGTCTGTTAACGTCTAGTAAGGTCTGTTACGGTCAAGTAAGGTCTAGTGAGGCCTTTTAAGGTTTATTAAGGCCTGTTAAAGTTTAGTAAGGCCTGTAGAGGTCTAGTAAGGCCTGGTATGGTCCAGTAAGGTCTAGTTAGGTCTTTTAAGGTCGTCTAAGGTCTGTTAAGGTCTGCTATGGTCTTTTAAGGTCTAGTAATTTCTGTTAACGTCTACAAAGGTCTGTTAAGGTCTAGTAAGGCTTGTTAAGCTCTAGTAAACCTTTGAAGGTCTTGTAAGGTCTGTCAAGGTCTGTTAAGCTCTAGTAAGGTCTGTTAAGCTCTAGTAAGGCTTGTTAAGGTCCAGTAAGATATGTTAAAGTCTATTAAGGTTTGTAAAGGTCTATTAATGTCTGTTAAGGTCTAGTAAGGTCTGATAAGGTCTAGTAGGGTCTGTTAAGGTCTATTTAGGCCTGTTAAGGTCAGCTGATGTCTGTTAAAGTCTAGTAAGGTCTGTTAAGGTCTAGTAATTTCTTTTAAGGTCTATTAAAGTCTGCCAAGGTCCATTAAGACTTGTTAAGGTCTAGTAAGGTCTGTTAAGGTCCAGTAAGGCCTTTTAAGGTGTAGTAAGACCTGTTAAGGTCAATAAAGGTCTGTTAAGGTCCAGTAAAATCTGGTTAAGTCTAATAAGATCTTTTAAGGTCTAGTAAGGTTTGTTAAGGTCTAGTAAGGCCTGTTAAGGTCTACAAAGGTCTGTTAAGGTCTGGTGAGGTCTGTTAAGGTGTAGTAAGGTTTGTTAAGGTCTAGTAAGGTCTGTTAATGTCCATTAAGGCCTGTTAAGGTCTAATAAAATATGTTAAGGTCCACTAAGGCCATTTAAGGTTTAGTAAAACCTGTTAAGGTCTATTAAGGTCTGTTAAGGTCCAGTAAGGCCTGTTAAAGTGTAGTAAGGTCTGTTAGGATTCAGTAAGGTTTGTTAAGGTCCAGTAAGGTCTTTGAAGGTCCAGTAAGGTCTGTTAGGGTCTACTAAGGCCTGTTAAGGTCTAGTAAGTTCTGTTAAGGTCTATTAAGGTCTGCTAAGGTCTAGTATGGTCTAGTAAGGTCTGTTAAGATCCAGTAAGGTTTGTAAAGGTCCATTAAGGTCTTTTAAGGTCCAGTAAGTTCTGTTAAGGTCTACTAAGGTCTGTTAAGGTCTGCTATGGTCTGTTAAGGTCTAGAAATTTCTGTTAACGTCTACTAAGGTCTTTTAAGGTCTAGTAAGGCCTGTTAAGATCTAGTTAGGCCTGTTAAGCTCTAGTAAGGCCTGTTAAGGTCTAGTAAGGCCTGTTAAGGTCTTGTAAGGTCTGTCAAGGTCCATTAAGGCCTGTTAAGGTCTAGTAAGGTCTATTAAGGTCTACAAAGGTCTGTTTAGGTCTTGTAAGGCCAGTTAAGGTACATTAAGGCTTTTTAAGGTCTAGTAAAACCTGTTATGGTCTAGTAAGGTCTATTAAGGTCCATTACGTCCATTTAAGGTCCAGCAAAGCCTGTTAATGTCTAGTTAGGTCTGATAAGGTCCATTAAGGCCTTTTAAGGTCTAGTAAGGTCTTTTAAAGTCCACTGAGGCCTGTTAAGGTGTAGTATTGTCTGTTAAGGTCTACTAAGGTCTGTTAAAGTCTAGTAAGGTCTGTTAAGTTTCATTAAGACTTGTTAATGTCTAATAAGGTCTGTTAAGGTCCATTAAGGCCTGTTAAGGTCTAGTAAGGTCTGTTAAGGTCCAGTAAGGCCATTTAAAGTGTTGTACTACCTGTTAAGGTCTAGTTAGACCTGTTTAGGTCCAGTAAGGCCTGGTAAAGTGTAGTAAGGTCTGTTAAGGTCCAGTAAGGTTTGTTAAGGTCCAGAATTGTCTGTTAGAGTCTACTAAGGCCTTTTAAGGTCTAGTAAGTTCTGTTATGGTCTAGTAATGTCTGCTAAAGTCTGGTAAGGTCTGTTAACATCTAGTAAGGTCTAGTAAGGTCTTTAATGGTCCAGTAAGTTTTAGTGAGGCCTTTTAAGGTCTAGTAAGGCCTGTTAAGGTCTGCTAAGGTCTGTTAAAGTCTAGTAAGGTCTGTTAAGGTCCAGTGAGGTCTGTTAAGGTGTAGTAAGGCCGGTTAAAGTCTAGTAAGGTCTGTTAAGATCCAATAAGACTTGTTAAGGTCTAGTAAGTTCTTTTAAGGTGCATTAAGGCCTGTTAAGGTCTAGAAAGGTATGTAAAAGTCCAGTAAGGTCTGATAAGGTCTAATAAGATCTGTTAAGGTCTACTAAGTTTTGTTAAAGTATAGTAAGGCCTGTTAAGGTCTACTAAGGTCTGTTAAAATCTGGTGAGAACTGTTAAGGTGTAGTAAGGCCTGTTAAGGTCTATTAAGGTCTGTTAATGTCCATTAAGACTTGTTGAGGTCTAGTAAGTTCTAATAATGTCCATTAAGCCCTGTTAAGCTCTAATAAAATAGGTTAAGGTCCAGTAAGGCCTTTTAAGGTTTAATAAGACCTGTTAAGGTCTAGTAAGAGCTGTTAAGGTCCAGTAAGGCCTGTTAAAGGGTAGTATGGTCTGTTAAGATCCTGTAAGGTTTGTTAAAGTCCAGTAAGGTCTGTTAAGGTCCAGTAAGGTCTGTTAAGGTCTAGTAAGGTCTGCTAAGGTCTGGTAAGGCAAGGCAAAGCAAGATTATTTGTATAGCACCTTTCATACACAGTGGCAATTCAAAGTGCTTTACATAAGGAAAAAGCATTCAAACATTCCTGAGATCTAGAACCTCAGAAAGACTTCTTGAAACATTTAGTTACAATTAAGACAACATGAAATTCAAACAAGAGAGATAAAAATTAAGAACATGAAAAATTAAAAGAAAACATTGTAAAATATACCCTACAATTTGGGAAATACGAAATTAAAACAAGAGAGATAAGCAATTAAAACATGAAAACTAAAAGAAAATATAGTAAAATATACACTACAATTTAGAATGTACACTACTCTATAAAAAGAATTATTAAGAGCATGAAAAACTAAAAGAAATAGGGTAATAGCAAAAATTTCGAGCTCAATCATAGGCACAAGAAAAAAGAAAAGTTTTTAACCTGGATTTAAACATTTCTACATTTGCGGAACATCTAATATCTCCTGGCAGTCTGTTCCAGTTATATGCAGCCCAACAGCTAAATGCTGCTTCACCATGTTTAGTTTGGACTCTGAGCTCAACTAGCTGACCTGAGTCCATGGATCTAAGAGATCTACTAGGTTTATTTTCTCTAAACATATCTGAGATGTATTCTGGGCCGAACCCATTCAGTGATTTATAGACCAGTAGCAGCACTTTAAATTCTATTCTGTAACTAACCGGAAGCCAGTGTAGAGATTTTAGAACTGGAGTGATGTGCTCAGTTCTCTTCGTCTTAGTTAAAACTCTAGCAGCAGCGTTCTGAATGAGCTGTAATGGTCTTTTTGGGAAGTCCAGTTAAGAGACCATTACAATAGTCCACCCTACTGGAGATAAAAGCATGGATCAGCTTCTCTAGGTCTTGTTGGCACACTAGACCCTTGATTTTGGCTATATTTCTAAGATGGTAGAAGGCTGTTTTGGTGATGGTTTTAATATGGCTGGTGAATGTAAGATCTGAGTCTATTAGAACGCCAAGATTTTGGACTTGGTCTTTGGTTTTTAGAGCCCGGGAACTGAGGTGCTCACTGACACTAGACCTCTTTTCTTTGCTGCCAAACACCACAATCTCTGTTTTGTCCTTATTTAACTGTAAAAAATTCTGGCTCATCCAGTTATTGATGTCCTCCAGACACTGACACAGTGAATCTATTGGGCTGTAATCATCTGGTGAGAGAGCCAGATATATCTGTGTGTCATCTGCATAACTATGGTAATCAATGTTGTTAGCCTGTAGTATTTGGCCTAATGGCAGCATATAAAGATTGAACAGAAGAGGTCCGAGAACTGATCCCTGGGGGATTCCACATGTCATAGCCACCCTGTCAGATTCACAGCTGCCAATAGTGACGAAGTAACTCCGGTCTTCTAAATAAGACCTGAACCAATTAAGGACTGTTCCGGAAAGTCCAACACAGTTTTCCAACCTATCCAGCAGTATTCTATGATCTACAGTGTCAAAGGCAGCACTAAGATCCAGTAAAACCAGAACTGATGCTAGTGAGCCATTAACTATTTGTTGCAAATCAGTTTTTACAGAGTTAAAAAATAGTTTAAAAAAATTCAGATGGCAGCATGTCGAGACAACATGGCGATGATTTAAGATGCTGAACTCTTTTCTCCAGAGTTTTTTGGTCTATTGTATTAAATTGTGACATAATAGTCATGTTATTTTTAGGTGTCTGTAGGGGCGGCATGGTTTCATCGTTTGACTGAGTGGCATTGATGGTCAGTCTAATAGTTTTGATTTTTTCACAGAAGAAATGAGCAAATTCATTACATTTCTCTGTGGACAGAAGTTCTGGTGTGATCTGTTTTGGAGGATTTGTAAGCTTTTCGACCACGTTGAATAGAGTGCGGGTGTTGTTGATGTTCCTGTTAATGATCTTAGAGAAGTGCAGCTGTCTAGCCCTGCATAACTCCGAGTTAAAACTACAAAGGCTTTGCTTATAGAGATCATAGTGGATTTGAAGTTTAGTTTTCCTCCACTTACATTCAGCTCTCCTGCATTCTTTTTTCAGAGCTATTACCATCATTGTGTTACGCCATGGTGCCTTCTGTTTGCTCAACGTTTTCATGGTAAGGTCTGGTAAGGTCTGTTAACGTCTAGTAAGGTCTAGTAAGGTCTGTTAAGGTCTGTTAAGTTCAAGTAAGGTCTAGTGAGGCCTGTTAAGGTTTATTAAGGCCTGTTAAAGTTTAGTAAGGCCTGTACAGGTCTAGTAAGGCCTGTTATGGTCCAGTAAGGTCTAGTTAGGTCTGTTAAGGTCTTCTAAGGTCTGTTAAGGTCTGCTATGGTCTTTTAAAGTCTAGTAATTTCTGTTAACGTCTACAAAAGTCTGTTAAGGTCTAGTAAGGCTTGTTAAGCTCTAGTAAGGCCTGTTAAGGTCTAGTAAAGCCTGTGAAGGTCTTGTAAGGTCTGTCAGAGTCCATTAAGGCCTTTTAAGGTCTAGTAAGGTCTGTTAAGTTCCATTAAGGCCTTTTAAAGTCTAGAAAGGTCTGTTAAGGTCCATTAAGGCCTGTTAAGGTCTAGTATGGTCTTTTAAGGTCTACTAAGGCCTGTTAAGGTGTAGTAAGACCTGTTAAAATCTATTAGGGTCTGTTGAGGTCTAGTAAGGTTTGTTAAGGTCCAGTAAAGTCTAGTAAGGCCAGTTAAGGTCTATTAAGGCCTTTTAAGGTCTAGTAAAACTTGTTATGGTCTAGTAAGGTCTGCTAAGGTCCATTAAGGCCTGTTGTGGTCCAGTTAGTAATGTTAAAAACTATTAAGGTCTGTTAAGGTCTATTGAGGCCTCTTAAGGTCTTGTAAGGTCTGTTAAGGTCTATTGAGGCCTGTTAAGGTCTTGTAAGGCCTGTTAAGGTGTAGTAAGACCTGTTAAGGTCTAGTAAGGTTTGTTAAGGTCCAGTAAGGTCTGTATAAGGTCCAGTAAGGTTTGTTAAGGTCCAGTAAAATCTGTTAAGGTCTAGTATGGCCTGTAAAAATCTAATAAGGTCTGTTAAGGTCTAGTATGGCCTGTTAAGGTTTAGTGAGGTCTGTAAATGTCTGTTAAGGTCTGCTAAGGTCTGGTAAGGTCTTTTAATGTCTAGTAAGGTCTAGTAAGGTTTTTTAAGGTCTGTTAAGGTCCTGTAAGGTCTATTGAGGTCTGTTAAGGTCTATCAAGTCCTTTTAAGGTCTAATAAGGTCTGTTAAGGTCTAGTAGGGTCTGTTAAGGTCTGCTTAGGTCTGGTAAAGTCTGTTATATTCTTGTAAGGTCTAGTAAAGTCTGTTAAGGTCAAGTAAGGTCTAGTGAGACCTGTTAAGGTCTAGTAAGGCCTGTTAAAGTCCAGTAAGGTCTAGTAAGGTCTGTTAAGGTCTAGTAAGGTTTGTTAAGCTCTAGTAAGGCTTGTTAGGTTCCAGTAAGGTCTATTAAGGCCTGTTAACGTCTAGTATGGCCTGTTAAGGTCCAGTAAGGTCTAGTAAGGTCTGTTAACCTTAAGTAAGGTCTGTTAAGGTCTATTAAGGCTTGTTAAGGTTTAGTGAGGTCTGTTAAAGTCTATTAAGGTCTGTTAAGGTCCATTAATGTCTGTTAAGATCTAGTAAGGTCTGTTAAGATCTAGCAAGGTCTGTTAAGTTCCATTAAGGCCTGTTAAGGTCTAGTAAGGTTTGTTAAGGTCCAGTAAGGCCTGTTAATGTTAAGTAAGGTCTATTGAGGTCCAGTAAGATTTGTTAAGGTCCAGTAAGGTCTGTTAAGGTTTATTAAGATCTGTTAGGGTCAAGTAAGGTCTTTTAAGGTCTTGTATGACCTGTTAAGGTCTAGTATTGTCTGTTAAGGTCCAGTAAGGTCTGTTAGGGTCTATTATGGCCTGTTAAGGTCTAGTAAGGTTTGGTAAGTTCCAGAAAGGTCTGTTAGGGTCTAGTAAGGCCTGTTAAGGTCTAGTAAATCCTGTTAAGGTCTAGCTGTCACATGGGAGAAGGAGGACTCAAATGCGGAAAAATTAAATTAAATAATATTTTATTTATAATATGAAATAAACACAAACAGAGAAAAAACGAGAAAATAAAAACCAATCGGGAAGTCCGATGGTGCCGCTGACTGCAGGCAAAGAAAAACAACACAGAGAAATAAATAACAAATGAGGACGCGAACCCTGTTCTCCTCGGTGAGAGACGGGCGCGTAATCTCCGCGCTATAACGGCGCGGGTAGCTGAGAGTGATAGAGCGCTTAAGGCGCTACAGAGGAGAAATGCGGAAGAGGAATTCTCCCGAATACACTAGCTCCAGAACAACGGGAGGCTAGAGATGTCCGCGATCGGCGTAAACCTCGCAGGGGTACACAGCTGAGGAAGTTCGCCGATCTGAAAAGAGAAAGATATAATATTTAGTTTACACAGACAAAGTGCGGGAAATACAGCGTACGAGCCGAACGCTTAACGGCGTCGCCACCCAGCGGTAACTGAATCCTATGACTGACTGGTTAATAGGGCTTGCGAGAGTACTGCTCCCAGCAGAATGGCTGGTAGAGTAGCGGCATCGCTAATGCTAACCCGAAAAACAAAACGCAGCGCGAGGGCTGCACGGCGTCGCACCACGCTAATATCTAAGGTAAAATAAAGACGTACCTCGACCTTTCAGTCTACACACCCTAATGGCTATGCCACCAGGGGATACCATCTAACCCCTAGAAAGCGCGGACGAACTGCCACTTACAAACCGGGAAACAAACAAAAGGTGCGACACCCGCCGCTGTGCAGAGCTGGCTTAAATAGCCAGCTCGACAGCTGCGGGTGATCAGCCCTAATTGGTCCTCCTGCCACTTAAGGCCTTTGTTTGCCTTGCTCTGTAAGACCTACTTCGCTGGGAACTCGGGGTGCATTCACCAGCTACCGTAGGCCTCCTAATAAGCTTTGCTCATAATAGCATGGCATTTTGCATTACATGCATTTAGTTTAGCATCAGTTTAGCATGACTGGCTAAAGTAAGTAGCTGAGGCAGAAAGCATAAAGGTGGATTACATGTCAGTCTGGGCAATTTATAACTTATTTCCATGGTATATTTTATGTGGTAATTTGTACTTACAACGGAGAAATATTATTTTATCTATAAAATATTTCTGTCAAATTTGCATCATTTTCTAAAATATTGCTTCATTTATTTGAAAGAGACTAAAGTATGCTATGCTACCAATATAGGTGCATATAGGTAGATAACATGTCAGTCTGGGCAATTTATAACTTCTTTTTTTTTTTTTTTTACCATAATATTTTTTTTTTCTGTGGTAATTCTTACTTGTATCAGTGAAATATAGTTTTATCTATAAAATTTTTCTGTCAGATTTGCATAATTTTCTAATGTATTGCAAGAGATATTTGAAAGGCACTACAATATGGTATCAAACTTTGTCAGAAAGCATACAGGTGCATAACATTTCAGTCTGTGACTATTTACAACATTTTTAAATATAACCATAGCATCAAGTTTTGTCTTGTAATTATTGCTCCTCTTAGATAATTATTGTTTTATGTGTAAACCATGTGCCAGATTTGAGAAACTTTTGTCATATGTATTGGTTTAGTGTACTTGAGTTTACTTCAAAACATGAGCCTGTGGACATTAGCTTCTCTGACAAAAACATATAGAGTATTTGTGATTGAATTCTACATATATGTAATTATTTTTTAAATAACATCACTGTCACCACCTTTATTCATTGTAATCTCTTTTTTTATTATTCTGAGATGGATGGAGACAAGGCTCAATATGCACGCCTTATGAAGTCTCTGAAGAGGAGACGGCGGCTAGGCCCTGACAAGCTTAGGCTTATTGCTGAACATGACAGCGATGAAGATCATGAAGGCATGACCATTGAAGAAGAGGACTTCATGGACATGGAGCTCCTGGATGAAGGGGAAGAAGAGGATGAAGAAGAGCAAGATGAGCAGAGGGATCAACCAACAACCTCCTATCGGTAAATACATGTATTCCAAGTGTGTGTATTTGTAAATGTGTGTGTGTACATATATGCTGACAATAAATGTCAGCATTTGCACCCACACACACAATCAGGGCTGCCAACAAAAGTTAAAATCGACAAAAGAGTACAAACTCAGATTATGATTTTTACTAATGTTTGTTTTCTTTTATGGGTTTGTTTAGTCTTTCTTGTCCCATCTCAGGTAGGAAGCGGAAACGCATCCCTGACTCTGTATCCTTTCCTTCCTATGCTGATGTAGACACAGAAGCACCAGAGCCCATACCATTTAATCCCTCTCGTCCAGTAGGCATAGATATGGGAAGTGTGCATAGGGCTGTACGGTCAGCCACAAGTACCTTGCGTGAAATAGACTTCTTCAAGTTGTTTCTCACGTACACCATTGTTGCTGAGATTTGCCAGTTTACAAACTCTAAGGGGTGGGAGCTTGTACTGAATAGGCTGTCTTATGCGAACCATCATGGGGCATGGGAAGAAGTGACCCCGGATGAATTCTACCGGTTTCTTGGGCTCCTCATTTACATAGGTTTCATGTCCCTCCACAGCATTCACAGATATTGGGGAACCAGATCTCTTCAGGGTTCATGGGCCAAGTTATTCATGTCCCGTGACCGTTTCAAGGAATTGATGGCAGCCCTCCATGTTGTCGATCCTGCCACAGTAAATAATCTTGATCGTCTTAGGAAGTTGTGTTACCTGATGGACCACCTCAAAACCAAGTGTCAGCAGCTTTTCCAGGCTGATGAAAATCTGAGCATAGACGAGAGAATGGTAAAATCAAAAGGTCGATCAGGATTCAAGCAGTATATGAAGGGCAAACCTACTCGCTGGGGTTTCAAATTGTGGGTCATTGCAACTTCAGATTCAGGATATACCTTAGACTTTGATGTATACACAGGCAGTCTTGATGGGCGCATAATTGATTTGGCTATAAAAGTGATCGAAGACCTTGTGCAGCCATTTAAAAATCAAAGTCACACAGTTTGGTTTGACAACTTCTATACATCACCAACTGTTATGGTCCGACTTAAGGAGTGGGGAATCAATGCTTGTGGGACATGTAGGATTAATCGTAAGAAATTCCCAGTGGATTTCAAAGATG
The DNA here is from genome assembly GCF_030014385.1 of Trichomycterus rosablanca. Lineage (NCBI taxonomy): Eukaryota > Metazoa > Chordata > Actinopteri > Siluriformes > Trichomycteridae > Trichomycterus > Trichomycterus rosablanca. Next base: position 19,500,554 of record NC_086004.1, read on the forward strand.
TCAAAAAATGGGAGCAGCAAGCTAACCGTGGTGATATGAGGTGGTGTAGAATTGATGGAAATGTCTTAGTTGTTCAGTGGAAGGACACGCAAGCAGTTACATGCCTCTCTAATTTCCACAATGCTAATGATTCATCAGAGGTTTCTAGGATGGTAAAGAATGGTGCCACATGGGACAGAAAAGTAGTCCGTCAACCAGCTGTAGTAAAGGACTACAATAAACACATGGGAGGTGTTGACAGATCTGATCAAATGTTAAACACATACAGTCTGCTTCAGAAAACTCAAAAGTGGTGGAAAACACTTTTCTTCCATTTTGTGGACATAGCCGTCGTTAATAGTTTCATTTTGTTTCAGGACAGCATTTTGTTTTCAGCATCATTCCAATCCAGCATCATGTTATGGGTTTAGTTTAGCAGGCTACAGCCAGATAAACTTTAGTGAAAATCTGTCGCGCCAGCTTGCAGACATTGCCGTCGATTCAATTTTGCCATCTCAGCCTTCAGTAGCTCCAACCACTTCCTCATCGTTTTACGTCACCCACATTCCTCAGATGGAGCAAGTATGCTGCAAATTGCTGGCTTTGCTACAAAAAATTCAAAAAAGAAAATAAAACAAAGATTGCATGCATGGCTCCTGAGTGCCAAGGTAGAAGATTTTGTTTAGTTGGCAATCGAAACTGTTTTCAGTCTTGGCATTCTAGCTAAGGAGATGAGTTTCGCAGTTAGACCTACATAGGGCTTCTGTCTTAGGGCTTATGTTCTTTGTTTCTCTTTCTCTTCACAGGTCAAAGTTCAGTGTGCATTGTTCATTGGAAGGAGGTAATTTGTGGTAATTATCAGAATCAGAATCAGAATCAGAATCACATTTATTGGCCAGGTATGTGGATACACACAAGGAATTTGTTTCCGGCTGATGGTATCTCTCTAGTAATGGTACGATACAGTGTACAAGCAACGTATACATTAAACATTAAACACAAAATCACAAAATTATCCAAACTATAAGATTATATACACACAATATACAGATATGTAATTTAGCAGCATCTGAAATATTTACAAAACAGTAAAGTGCACAACATGTAGGATGAGTACTACAGTGTAGTCAATTTGGCAGCAGATGAATATTTTTACGCTTACGTGTTATGTATTATCAGTCATTTATTTATTTAGTAGGGAGATCGCCTGTGGGAAGAAACTGCTTTTAAATCTGGTGGTTTTAATGTGGGTGGATCTATAACGCCTGCCGGAAGGGAGGGGTTGGATGAAGTAATGTCCAGGGTGTGAGGAGTCAGTGATAATTTTCTCTGCCCGTTTCTTGGTTCTTGAAGTATACAAGTCCTGGAGAGAGGGGAGAGGAGCACCAATGATTTTTTCAGCTGACTTCACCTGTCGCTGCAGTCTGTTACTTTGTTGTGTTGTGGCTGCACCAAACCAGACTGTGATGGAAGTTCACAGAACTGATTCGATGGCCGCAGTGTAGAATTGTCTTAGCAGCTCCTGTGGCAGTCCCAGCTTTCGCATTTTCCGCAGAAAGAACATTCTCTGTTGGGTTTTCTTGATGGTGGAGTTGATGTTATACTCCCACTTCAGGTCCTGGGAAATGATAGTGCCCAAAAACTTGAAGGACTCCACAGTTGAAACAGGACTGCCTAAAATTGTGAGAGGGAGCCGTGCTGGTGAGTGTTTTCTGAAGTCCACTGTCATCTCTACAGTCTTGAGCGTGTTAAGCTCCAGGTTGTTCTTACTGCACCAGTGCACCAGCTGGTCGACCTCTCGCCGGTAAGCAGATTCATCTCCGTCGCGAATCAGACTAGGGTTGGGCGGTATGACGATATTACTGTATACCGCGGTATTCAAAAATGGTGACGGTATTCAAAAATGGTGACGGTATTTTTTTAATGTGAAGCGCCGAATTTCTGCTTCAGGTTTACCTTGAAAACTGAGACTTTAGGACATGCGCGCATCCACAGTAAGGGAGGGGTGGGAGGGGTAGGCGGTTGGAGCTCGCTGATTGGCTGTAGGGTGCTTACTGGTGATAACACAGAGAGACGAGTGAAGAGCCACACTGACACTGGCTAGCATTAGCTGTGAGCTAACAAGCAGAAACTGAAAAACGGCTCGTCTTAAAATTTTTCAAAATCAACATTTTTTATCAGTTCAACCGGAAATGAACACAAGCGCGTGCATGCGCGGACATGTACTTATTTACTAAATATATCTTCAGTGTAAATCGAGCACAAGTGTTGAGAAAAAGGAGCAAACAGTAATAATAACGTTACGCCCAATCCGCTGTTCTGACTCTTTTCTGCCATAGATTTTCCTGCCTATGTAAGAACTATTTTTTCCTAAATAAAAGCGCTATATTAAGAAAAAAGAACGTCTCACCTGTCATGTAATGTGAATTATAAAATATATTGTCTTCCCCTTTAAGAAAGTGAAGCACACTATAGGGCGTAGGGAGCGAGTGTGTAGGGAATAGATCGGATTTGTACCGTTTCCGTGCTCGTGTTTTGCACTGAGCTTGTGTAACATTTAAAGTAGCGTTCTCGTTAACCACTCAAATGTTTGGACTTTGAATTATTTTAACATTACTTTACATCACCGTCATCGCAACATGAACATTTACATTCATATTTTTTGTTACGGTATAGAACTTAATTCTGGATTACAGGCATAACTAATCGTACACCTTCATACTCTTTTAAGAAATATCTGTAACTATAAACTAAGCAATTAACTTTTGAAATATATTGAAGTGTGTTGCCTGCTGTTATTCTGTTTTGTGTGGGCAGAGAGAGATTACAATGCCAAAATGTTATGTGTTAATGTTTGTGTTAAAGTGTAATTGATACACATGCATTTATACTTATGCGTATTTATTATAGATCAGACAAGATAAGCAATGTTTGACGTTCAGATTGTTAAATCTTTTTATAATAAAACATTGAAATATTGTAATTACACTCAAGTGTGTACACTGTAAAGTTTGTCCGCGACACAATACCCCCCCAAACCGCGGTAATACCGTATACCGCGGTATTTCCTGAAGACGGTATGACGGTATGAAAATCGGCAATATCGCCCAAAACTAAATCAGACCAATGATTGTAGTATCATCTGCAAACTTCAAGAGTTTCACAGATGGGTCACTGGAGATGCAGTCATTGGTGTAGAGTGAAAAGAGCAGTGGTGAGATAACACTTCCCTGAGGAGTACCAGTACTGACTGTCCGAGTGTGAGAAGTGACTTCTCCTAGCTTCACCTGCTGTGTTCTGCCTGTCAGAAAGCTGGTAATCCATTGACACATGGCAGGGGGCACAGTGAGCTGAGAGAGTTTGTAGGAGAGAATTCCAGGGTTGACAGTGTTGAAAGCCGAGCTGAAGTCCACAAACAGGATCCTTACATAAGTCCCAGGGCAGTCGAGGTGTTTCAGGACGTAGTGAAGGCCCATGTTGATTGCATCATCCACTGACCTGTTAGCCCTATATTCAAACTGCAGTGGGTCCAGTAGGTGTCCAGTGGTTTCCTTCAGATGGGCTAGCACCAATCGTTCAAATGACTTCATGACTACTGATGTCAATGCTACCGGTCTGTAGTCATTCAGTCCAGTTATGGAGGGTTTCTTGGGGATCGGGATGATGGTGGAGCGTTTGAAACAGGAGGGAACAACAGACAGTTCCAGGGATCTGTTGAAGATACGTGTAAAAATTGGAGCCAGTTGGTCAGCGCAGGCTTTGAGACAGGAGGGAGAGATGTTGTCCGGGCCTGACGATTTCCTGGTCTTTTGTCTCCGGAAGAGCTGGCTGACATCTTTCACACCTATCTCAAGTGTAGCCTGGGTGACTGGGGGGGAAGGTGGTGGTGGTGTCAGAGATGAAATAACAGATGCAGATGAGGTGGGTAGATTGATGGGTGTGAAGTGGTCACTTTCAAACCTACAAAAGTAGTCGTTGAGGTCGTCTGCAAGGTCTTTATTTGCATCTATGGGTGGGGGAGGTTTCCTGTAACTGGTGATTTCTCCAAGGCCTCTCCACACTGTAGCAGGGTCGTTGGCTGAGAAACGTTTTTTCAGCTTTTCAGTGTAGTTTCTTTTAGCCACACTGATCTCCCTGGTTAGTGTGTTTCTTGCCTTGTTGTACAGGGCCCTATCTCCACTCCTGTAGGCGTCCGCCTTGACCCGACGCAGTTGTTTGAGTTTGGGTGTAAACCATGGTTTGTTGTTGCTGTATGTGCAGAAGGTTTTAGTTTGCACACACACCTCTTCACAGAAACTGATGTAAGATGTTACAGTGTCCGTCAGTTCATCCAGGTTTGCAGCTGCAGTTTCAAAAACAGACCAATCCGTGTGTTCAAAACAGTCCTGTAGTTCTAGTTTAGCCTCTCTGGTCCATTTCTTTACTGTTTTAACTACAGGCTTAGACGTTTTAAGTTTTTGCCTGTAATTTGGAATTAAGTAAATTAGACAGTGATCAGAGTTTCCCAGAGGTGTACGGGGAACAGGGCGGTATGCATCCTTAATGATGGTGTAGCAGTGGTCCAGTGTGTTGTTATCCCTGGTGGGACAGTTAATATGCTGTTTATATTTTGGCAGTTCGTGGTTTAGTTTTGCTTTGTTGAAATCCCCCAGAATTATTAACAGTGAGTCCGGATATTTTTGTTCTAATCCCGTTATCTGATCCGCTAGAGTTTGCAGTGAGTCATGCACGTTGGCTTGAGGTGGAATGTAAACACCAGCCAGGATGAATGAAGAGAACTCGCGCGGAGAGTAGAAAGGCTTACAATGAATGAAAAAAGACTCCAAATTTGGACTGCAGTATTTACTTAATTCTGTGACATCAGTACACCAACCTCCATTAATGTAAAAGCAGATTCCTCCACCTTTCGCTTTCCCAGTGAGCTCCGTTACGCGATCCGCGCGATGTATATGAAAGCCCGGCAGTTGCAGTGCGCTGTCCGGTACGGAATCACTCAGCCAGGTTTCAGTGAAGCAAAGTGCTGCGGAGCGTGTAAAGTTTTTGTTTATCCCGTTAAGTAGAAGCATCTCGTCCATTTTGTTAGGCAGAGAGCGGAGGTTCGCGAGATGAATCGATGGGAGCGTGGTGCGAAATCCCCGCTGTCGGAGCTTCACATCTCTGCCAGCGCGCGTCCCTCTCCTGCGTCTCCTCCGTGTTCCCAACAGAGCCGCTGCTCCACCAACAAGGATCTCCAAAAAACTCACAGAATCAGTAAAAATGGGTGAAAAACCATATGAAGTGAACTGTCTTAAGTTCAGCAGTTACTGAAGTACTAGAGAGCACTGTGCCGAGGCTGCCACTCGCGGCGCCATCTTCACAACATCTATCACAACATCTTCACAACAATTATCCATTGTGCATTGTCAGTTAAATATTTTGTAGTGAATTTTTGGCAAAATGGCTTAGATGAGATTTGATATCCTGTTGCCTCAAAACTGTTTACTGAATTGTTCAATGATTATCCTGAGCAAATAATTGCTTTTTCTTGTATTGTTGAATTGGATTATTGGAGAGTTTGTTTTATGGAGTGATGCATTGTTCATTGTTCTTCAATAGTGCTGAACTATATTGTATTGTTGTTTTGAAATTATTTATAAAATGAGAAGTGTATATAATTCTAATAAAAATATTTAATGTTTTTGAACTATACACTGTTAGTGCTTATTTTGTCAAATACATTTTATCTGCTGTCTTATTTCAAAAATATGGATGTTGACAATTTAGTAATAATTAAGAAAAAAGTACACTTTCATTGGTTTATAGTGTATGCTGACATTGGTAAAAAGTGAAGTAAAAAAGGAGCTACGCGAACATTCTAAATTGCTAAATGACACCTTCTGCTAAATTGATTATAACCTTTGAATAGAAGATGATAGATTCAAAATTATTTTCTTGTTAAATGGCTCACAAAATTGCAAACATTTTATATATTCTATATTTTTCTCTATATTGCACAGAAATGTGTTAAAAATGTAAGTATTTATGAATTAAATAAAAAACGAGAGATTTTTTTAGGTGGATTTTGAAGGTTTTTTATAAACATTTATTATATTACACTTAAAAAACATTGAGTTTCATATAATTTTAAAGAACTGATTCTCCTGGTTATAATGGTGTGTATATGTAGTCTTTATTTTCCATAAAAGTACACTTTCATTGGTTTATAGTGTATGCTGACATTGGTAAAAAGTGAAGTAAAAAAAGAAGCTACACGAACATTCTAAATTGCTAAATGACACCTTCTGCTAAATTGATTATAACTTTTGAATAGAAGATTATAGATTCAAAATTATTTTCTTGACAAATGGCTCACAAAATTGCAAACATTTCATATACTATATATTTTTCTCTATATTGCACAGAAATGTGTTAAAAATGTAAGTATTTCTGTATAAAATAAAAATTGAGAGGTTTTTTAGGTTGATTTTGGAGGATTTTTGTATAGATTTGGTTATATTAAACTTAAATAACCATACTGAGTTTTATAACATTTTAAAGGACTGATTCTTCTGGTTATAATGGTGTGTAAATATAGTCTATGCTTTGTACGGTATTTACACAAAAAGATTTTTTCTATGACTATGTTACATAGTGTCCGAAAATGGAATGTTCCACTCAGGCATGAAAGGGTTAACAGACCTTACTGGACCTTAACCGGCCTTACTAGACCTTAACAGACCTTAGAACAGGGGTTCTCAACTGGTCTCAGCCCGGGACCCACATTTTCTCATGGTCATTAAGTCGCGACCCACTTTTATAGAATACAAACCAAACAAATTTATTTTTGAAAAATAGCCTTCAAAAACACATTTAAACATACATATGCATGCAAAGTGAATTTAAGAGCAATTTTTTAAAGAAACTGAGGAGGACCATGCCAACTGCATGTATAAAAGTTACTACAATAAATTTAAATATCAAAACTGCATAAAATAAATAAGGCTACAAAACAAGATGCTTTCACCTAACCTGTCTTTTGTGGAAGTCAGTGAGACAGTTGGGCATGTACTTTACTTCTGATCAGAGTTTCAAAGTCTGGGGTGACAGTAGACAGAGTTACTCTCAGATCATGCTCAGTGTTCAACCTGTTTCTCTGCTTTGACTTGAGCTGGACCAAGGTAGAAAAGCCACTTTCACAAAGATAGGTAAGACGCCCGGAGTGCATGTTCTTGTTTGGAGCAAGATGCTGTCAGACACTTCTGTGATACCTTCAGCTCATTTACATTTTTACATTTTCAGCATTTAGCAGACGCTTGTATCCAAAGCGACTTACACAATGAGCGGAACACGATGAGCAATTGAGGGTTAAGGGCCTTGCTCAGGGACCCAACAGTGGCAACTTGGTGGTGGCGGGGCTTGAACCGGCAACCTTCTGCTTACTAGTCCAGTACCTTAACCACCTAGCTAAAAAACTCCACCGGCTTGTCTTTACATGCGGGATGTTTCGTTTGTAAATGTCGCATTAGTTTGGATGGTTTCATGCTCTCATGTGCCAGCATGAGAGCATTACAAATAACACACTGGGGTTTCTGTCCGTGTTTGTCCTCAATGAACGAAAATCCACATTTCAAATACTCCGGGTTATATTTACAAATTAATTATACAAATTTAAAGAGGTAAAGGGTAACCGGCAAACGAATGGTGGTTAACATGGCAACGAGAATGCTGTGCACGTCTGATGCGTGCTTCTCTCTGTCTCTTTTTTTTCCAGATAAAAGACGAGTACAAAATCAGATGAGCATTAATTATTTTTCATTTTTTTTTATGTATTTATTTTTTACAAGCTATCCGCGACCCGCCCAGAACGTGTCCGCGACCCACTTTTGGGTCGCGACCCACCAGTTGAGAATCGCTGCCTTAGAAGACTTTAACAGACCTTAGTAGACCTTAACAGACCTTACTAGACATTAAAAGATCTTACTAGACCTTAACAGACCTTACTGGACCTTAACAGACCTTACTGGACTTTAAAAGACCTTACTAGACCTTAACAAACCTTAGTAGACTTTAACAGACCTTACTAGACCTTAACAGGCCTTACTGGACCTTAAAAAGCTTTACTAGACCTAAACAGACTTTACAAGACCTTAACAGACTTTACTGGACCTGAACAGACCTTACTGGACCTTAACAGGCCTTACTGGACCTTAATAGACTTTACTAGACTTTAACAGACATTACTAGACCTTTACAGGCCTTACTGGACATTAACAGGCCTTACTGAACCTTAATGGGCTTTTCTGGACCTTAACAGAACTTACGAGACCTTAACAGGCCTTACTGAACCTTAACGGGCTTTACTGGACGTTAACAGGCCTTACTTGACCTTACAGACCTTACAGGACCTTAACCGCTATTTCTAGATTTTAACAGACCTTACTAGGCCTTACTGGACCTTAAAAGAACTTTCTAGACCTTAACAAGCCTTACTGGAACTTAAAAGGCTTTACTGGAACAAAACTGACCTTACTAGACCTTAAAATACCTTACTACACCTTAACAGGCATTACTAGACTTTAACAGAAAATACTGGGCCTTAACAGACCTTATTAGGCCTTACAGGACTTTAACAAACCTTACTAGGTCTTAACAGGTCTTACTGGACCGTAACAGACCTTACTAGACCTTACTAGACCTTAACAGACCTTACTAGACCTTAACAGAGCTTACTAGACTTTAACAGACATTACTACACCTTAAAAGATTTTACTAGACGTTAACAAACTTTACTACACCTTAACAGATGTTACTGGACCTTAAAAGACCCTACTAAACCTTAACCAACTTAACTAGACCCTAACAGACTTTACTAGGCCCTACTGGACATTAACAGACCTTACTAGACATTAAGAGGCCTTACTGAACCTAACCGGACCTTGCTAGACTTTATTGGACCTTAAAAGATATTTCTGGACCTTAACAGACCTTACTAGACCAAAACAGAGTTTACTAGACCATGACAGACCTTACTAGACCGTAACAGACCTTACTACACCTAACAGACCTTACCGGACCTTAACAGACCTTACTAGACCTTAACAGACCTTACTACACCTTAACAGAGCTTACTAGACCATAACAGACCTTACTAGACCTTAAAAGACCTTACTACATCTTAACAGACCCTACTAGACCTTAACAGACTTTACTAGACCTTTAAAGACTTTACTAGACCTTAGTAAACCCTACTAGACCTTAACAGACCTTACTAGACCTTAACAGACATTACTGGACCTTAAAAGATTTTACTAGACCTTAACAGACCTTACTAGACCTTAAAAGCCATTACTGGACATTAAAAGACCTTAATAGACCTTAACAGAGCTTACTAGACTTTAACAGACATTACTACACCTTAAAAGATTTTACTAGACGTTAACAAACTTTACTACACCTTAACAGATGTTACTGGACCTTAAAAGACCTTACTAAACCTTAACCAACTTAACTAGATCCTAACAGACTTTACTAGGCCTTACTGGACATTAACAGACCTTACTAGACATTAAGAGGCCTTACTGAACCTAACCGGACCTTGCTAGACTTTATTGGACCTTAAAAGATATTTCTGGACCTTAACAGACCTTACTAGACCCTAACAGAGTTTACTAGACCATGACAGACCTTACTAGACCGTAACAGACCTTACTACACCTAACAGACCTTACCGGACCTTAACAGACCTTACTAGACCTTAACAGACCTTACTACACCTTAACAGAGCTTACTAGACCATAACAGACCTTACTAGACCTTAAAAGACCTTACTACATCTTAACAGACCCTACTAGACCTTAACAGACTTTACTAGACCTTTAAAGACTTTACTAGAACTTAGTAAACCCTACTAGACCTTAACAGACCTTACTAGACCTTAACAGACATTACTGGACCTTAAAAGATTTTACTAGACCTTAACAGACCTTACTAGACCTTAAAAGCCATTACTGGACATTAAAAGACCTTAATAGACCTTAACAGAGCTTACTAGACTTTAACAGACATTACTACACCTTAAAAGATTTTACTAGACGTTAACAAACTTTACTACACCTTAACAGATGTTACTGGACCTTAAAAGACCTTACTAAACCTTAACCAACTTAACTAGATCCTAACAGACTTTACTAGGCCTTACTGGACATTAACAGACCTTACTAGACATTAAGAGGCCTTACTGAACCTAACCGGACCTTGCTAGACTTTATTGGACCTTAAAAGATATTTCTGGACCTTAACAGACCTTACTAGACCCTAACAGAGTTTACTAGACCATGACAGACCTTACTAGACCGTAACAGACCTTACTACACCTAACAGACCTTACCGGACCTTAACAGACCTTACTAGACCTTAACAGACCTTACTACACCTTAACAGAGCTTACTAGACCATAACAGACCTTACTAGACCTTAAAAGACCTTACTACATCTTAACAGACCCTACTAGACCTTTAAAGACTTTACTAGACCTTAGTACACCCTACTAGACCTTAACAGACATTACTGGACCTTAAAAGATTTTACTAGACCTTAACAGACCTTACTAGACCTTAAAAGACATTACTGGACATTAAAAGACCTAACTAGACCTTAACAGACATTACTGGACCTTAACAGACCTTACTGGACCTTAACAGGCCTTACTGGACCTTAACAGGCCTTACTAGTTCTTAACAAGCCTTACTGGACCTTAAAAAGCCTTACTAGACCTTAACAGACATTACTGGAACTTAACAAACTTTACTGGACCTGAAAAGACCTTATTGGACCCTAACAGGCCTTACTGGACCTTAACAGACCTTACTAGATTTTAACAGACATTACTAGACCTTAACAGGCTCTACTAGACCTTAACAGACCTTATTAGACCTTAACAGACCTTACTGGACCTTAACAGACCTTACTACACCTTAACAGAGCTTACTAGACCATAACAGACCTTACTAGACCTTTAAAGACTTTACTAGACCTTAGTAAACCCTACTAGACCTTAACAGACCTTACTAGACCTTAACAGACATTACTGGACCTTAAAAGATTTTACTACACCTTAACAGACCTTACTAGACCTTAAAAGACATTACTGGACATTAAAAGACCTAACTAGACCTTAAAAGACATTACTGGACCTTAACAGACCTTACTGGACCTTAACAGGCCTTACTGGACCTTAACAGACCTTACTAGTTCTTAACAAGCCTTACTGGACCTTAAAAAGCCTTACTAGACCTTAACAGACATTACTGGAACTTAACAAACTTTACTGGACCTGAAAGGACCTTATTGGACCCTAACAGGCCTTACTGGACCTTAACAGACCTTACTAGATTTTAACAGACATTACTAGACCTTAACAGGCCTTACTAGACCTTAACAGACCTTATTAGACCTTAACAGACCTTACTGGACCTTAACAGGCCTTACTGAACCTTAACAGGCCTTACTGTACCCTAACGGGCCTTACTGGACCTTACAGACCTTACAAGACTTTAACCGACTTTAATAGACCTAAACAGACCTTACTAGGCCTTACAGGACCTTAACAGACTTTTCTAGACCTTAACAAGCCTTACTGTTACTTAACAGGCCTTAGTGGAACTAAACAGACCTTACTAGACCTTTAAAGACCTTACTACACCTTAACAGGCCTTACTAGACCTTAACAGACCTTACTGGTCCTTAAAAGACAATACTGGACCTTAACAGACCTTACTAAGCCTTACTGAGCTTTCACAGAACTTACTAGATCTTAACAGGTTTTACTGGACCTTAACAGACCTTACTACACCTTATCAGACCTTACTAGACTTTAACAGACCTTACTACACTATAACAGAGCTTACTTAACCTTACTAGACCTTAACAGACCATAACAGACCTTACCGTACCTTAACAGACCTCACTAGACCCTAACAAACCTTATTAGACCTTAACAGACTTTACTAGACCTTAACCTACCTTAATAGACCTTAAAATACCTTAAATGACTTTACTAAACATTAACAGACCTCAACAGACTTTACTAGACCTTAACAGACCTTAAAAGACCTTACTAGAACTTCATAGACCTTAACAGAGCTTACTAGAACTTTACAGACCTTAAAAGACCTTAACAGACCTAACTAGATTATAACAGACCTTAAAAGACCTTAAAAGTCCTTAATAGACATTAACATACCTTAAAAGACCTTTTTAAATTTTACAATAACTTAAAAGACCTTACTAGACCCTAAAAGACGTTACTAGACCTTTACAGACCTTACTAGACCTTAACACACCTTAAAAGACCTTAACAGACCTTATTAAACCTTAACAGACTTTAAAAGACCTCAACAGACGTTAACGGACCTAAATAGTTCTCAACAGACCTTAACAGATTTTACTAAACCTTAACATACCTTAATAGATCTTACTAGACCTTAACAGACATTAACAGATCATAACATACTTTAATAGACCTTACTAGACCTTAATAGACCTTACTAGACCTTGACATACCTTAATAGACCTAATTAGACATTTGCATACCTTATTAGACCTTACTAGACCTTAACATACTTTATTAGACCTTATTAGACCTAAACATACCTTAAAAGACATAACTAGATAATAACATACCTAAATAGACCTTCACAGACTTTAATAGACCTTCACATACCTTAATAGACCTTATTAGACCTTAACATATTTTAATAGACCTTTACAGACTTTAATAGCTCTTAACAAAGCTTACTAGATCATAACATACCTTAACTTACCTTAATAGACCTTAACATTCCTTAATAGACCTTAATAGATTTTAACATACCTTATTAAACCCTAATAATATACATAAACGGACCTAAATAGACCTCAACAGACCTTAACAGACTTTACTAGACCTTAAAAGACTTTACTAGACCTTAACAGACTTTACTGGATCTTTACAGATCTTAAAATACCTTACAAGAACTTAAAATAATTTAACAGAGCTTACTAGACCCTACCAGATCTTAATAAACCTTACTAGACCTAAAAAGAACCTAACAGACCTTACTAGACCTTAATAGAACTTTACAGACCTTAAGAGACCTTAACAGACCTTTTTAAACATTACCAGACCTTAACAGACTTTAACAGGCCTTACTAGACCTTAATGGACCTTACCAGACATTAACAGACCCTACTAGACCTTAACAGACTTTACCATACCCTACTAGACCTTACTAGATCATACCATACCTTACTAGACTTTAATAGACCTTAACATACCTTAATAGACCTTACTAGACCTTAAAATACTTTAATAGACCTTTCTAGACCTTAAAAGACCTTAACAGACGTTAATAGACCTTAACATACTTTAATAGACCTTAACAAACTTTAATAGACTTTTCTAGACTTTAACAGACGTTAATAGACCTTAACAGACGTTACTAGACTTGAACAGATGTTACTAGACTTTAACATACCTTAATGTACCTTAACAGACCTTAATAGACCTTATAAGACCTTATAAGACCTTAATATACCTTAATAGACTTTATTAGATCATAACATACCTTAATAGACCTTCACAGACCTTCATAGACCTTAACCTACCTTAATAGACCTTAACAGACTTTAAAAAACCTTAACAGACCTTACTAGATTATAACATACCCTAAAAGACCTTAACAGTCCACAATAGACCTTAACAGATTTTAATATACCTTATAAAACCTTAATAAGATCTTACTAGACCTTACTAGATCATAGCATACCTTACTAGACCTTAATAGACCTTACCATACCTTAATAAACCTTTCTAGACCTTAACAGGCCTTACTAGACCTTTCTAGACCTTAACATACTTTAATAGACCTTAACATACCTTAATAGACCTTTCTAGACTTTAACAGACTTGAATAGACCTTAACAGGCCTTACTGAACCTTAACGGGCCTTACTGGACCTTAACAGACATTACTAGACCTTAACAGACCTTAGTAGACCTTAAAAGACCTAACTGAACCTTAACGGGCCTTACTGGACCTTAACAGGCCTTACTGGACCTTACAGACCTTACAGGACCTTAAACGCTATTACTAGACCTTAACAGACCTTACGAGGCCTTACTGGACCTTAACAGACCTTTCTAGACCTTAAAAAGCCTTACTGGAACTTAAAAGGCTTTACTGGAACTAAACAGACCTTACTAGACCTTAAAAGACCTTACTACACCTTTACAGGCCTTACTGGACTTTAACAAACCTAACTGGACCCTAAAAGACCTTACTACACCTTTACAGACCTTACTAGACTTTAACAGACAATATTAGACCTTAACAGACCTTAATGGACCTTAACAGACCTTAATACACCTTAAAAGACCTTACTAGACCTTAACATACTTTACTACACTCTAGCAGAGCTTACGAGACCTTAAAAGACCATAACAGACCTTACCATACCTTAACAGACTTTACTAGACCCTAACAGACCTTACTAGACCTTAACAGACCTTACGACACCTTAACAGACATTACTGGACCTTAACAGACCTTACTAGACCTTAACAGACCTTACTACACCTTAACAGACCTTACTAGACCTTAAAAGACTTTACTAGACCTTAAAAGACTTTACTAGGCCATAGTAAACCTTACTAGATGTTAGTAAACATTACTAGACCTTAACAGACCTCACTAGACCTTAAGAGACATAACTGGACTTAAAAGGTTTTACTAGACCTTAACAGTTCTTACTAGACCTGAACAGACATTACTGGATTTTATCAGGCCTTACTGGACCTTAAAAGACCTTACTAGACCTTAACATACTTTACTACACTCTAACAGAGCTTACGAGATCTTAACAGACCATAACAGACCTTACCATACCTTAACAGACTTTACTCGACCCTTACAGACCTTACTAGACCTTAACAGACCTTAAGACACCTTAACAGACCTTACTGGACCTTAACAGACCTTACTAGACCTTAACAGACCTTACTACACCTTAACAGACCTTACTAGACCTTAAAAGACTTTAATAGACCTTAAAAGACTTTACTAGACCTTAGTAAACCTTAATAGACGTTAGTAAACATTACTAGACCTTAACAGACCTCACTAGACCTTAACAGACATAACAGGACTTAAAAGGTTTTACTAGACCTTAACAGTTCTTACTAGACCTGAACAGACATTACTGGACCTTAACAGACCTTACTGGACCTTAACAGGCCTTACTGGACCTTAACAAACCTTACTAGACTTTAACAGACATTACTAGACCTTAACAGCCCTTACTAGACCTTAACAGACCTTACTAGACCTTAACAGACCTTACTAGATTTTATCAGGCCTTACTGAACCTTAAAAGACCTTACTAGACCTTAACAGACATTATTTGACCTTAATAGACCTTACTAGACCTAAAAAGAACCTAACAGACCTTAATAGACCTTAAAAGACCTTAATAGAACTTTACAGACCTTAAGAGACCTTAACAGACCTTTTTAAACATTACCAGACCTTAACAGACTTTAACAGGCCTTACTAGACCTTAATGGACCTTACCAGACATTAACAGACCTTAATAGAACATAATGGACCTTACTAGACCTAAACAGACCCTACTAGACCTTAACAGACTTTACCATACCTTACTAGACCTTACTAGATCATACCATACCTTACTAGACTTTAATAGACCTTAACATACCTTAGACCTTACTAGACCTTAAAATACTTTAATAGACCTTTCTAGACCTTAAAATACTTTAATAGACCTTTCTAGACCTTAAAAGACCTTAACAGACGTTAATAGACCTTAACATACTTTAATAGACCTTAACATACTTTAATAGACTTTTCTAGACTTTAACAGACGTTAATAGACCTTAACAGACGTTACTAGACTTGAACAGATCTTACTAGACTTTAACATACCTTAATGTACCTTAACAGACCTTAACAGACCTTAATAGACCTTATTAGACCTTTACATACTTTAACAGACCTTACTAGACCTTATAAGACCTTATAAGACCTTAAAATACCTTAATAGACTTTACTAGATCATAACATACCTTAAAAGACCTTCACAGACTTTAAAAAACCTTAACAGACCTTACTAGATCATAACATACCTTAATAGACCTTAACAGTCCACAATAGACCTTAATAGATTTTAATATACCTTATTAAACCTTAACAGATCTTACTAGACCTTACTGGATCATAGCATACCTTACTAAACCTTAATAGACCTTACCATACCTTAATAAACCTTACTAGACCTTAACAGGCCTTACTAGACCTTTCTAGACCTTAACATACTTTAATAGACCTTAAAATACCTTAATAGACCTTTCTAGACTTTAAAAGACTTTAATAGACCTTAACAGACCTTACTGGACCTGAACAGACCTAACTGGACCTTAACAGGCCTTACTGGACCTTAAAAGACTTTACTAGACCTTAACAGAAATTACTAGACCTTTACAGGCCTTACTGTACCTTAACAGGCCTTAATGAACCTTAACGGGCTTTACTGGACCTTAACAGACCTTACTAGACCTTAACAGACCTTAGTAGACCTTAACAGGCCTTATTGAACCTTAACGGGCCTTACTGGACCTTAACGGGCCTTACTGGACCTTACAGACCTTACAAAACCTTAACCGCTATTACTAGACCTTAACAGACCTTACGAGGCCTTACTGGACCTTAACAGACCTTTCTAGACCTTAAAAGGCCTTACTGGAACTTAAAAGGCTTTACTGGAACTAAACAGACCTTACTAGACCTTAAAAGACCTTACTACACCTTTACAGGCCTTACTGGACTTTAACAAACCTAACTGGACCCTAAAAGACCTTACTACACCTTTACAGACCTTACTAGACTTTAACAGACAATACTAGACCTTAACAGACCTTAATGGACCTTAACAGACCTTAATACACCTTAAAAGACCTTACTAGACCTTAACATACTTTACTACACTCTAACAGAGCTTACGAGACCTTAACAAACCATAACAGACCTTACCATACCTTAACAGACTTTACTAGACCCTAACAGACCTTACTAGACCTTAACAGACCTTACGACACCTTAACAGACCTTACTGGACCTTAACAGACCTTACTAGACCTTAACAGACCTTACTACACCTTAACAGACCTTAATAGACCTTAAAAGACTTTACTAGACCTTAAAAGACTTTACTAGACCTTAGTAAACCTTACTAGATGTTAGTAAACATTACCAGACCTTAACAGACCTCACTAGACCTTAAGAGACATAACTGGACTTAAAAGGTTTTACTAGACCTTAACAGTTCTTACTAGACCTGAACAGACATTACTGGACCTTAACAGACCTTACTGGACCTTAACAGGCCTTACTTGACCTTAACAAACCTTACTAGACTTTAACAGACATTACTAGACCTTAACAGCCCTTACTAGACCTTAACAGACCTTACTAAACCTTAACAGACCTTACTAGATTTTACCAGGCCTTACTGGACCTTAAAAGACCTTACTAGACCTTAACAGACATTATTTGACCTTAACAGACTTTACTGGAGCTAAACAGACATTACTGAAAACTAAAAGACCTTAGTAGACCTTAAGAGACTTTACTAGACCTTAACAGACCTTAGTAGAACTTAAAAGACCTCACTAGACCTTAACAGGCCTAACTCAACCTTAACGGGCCTTAATGGACCTTAACGAGCCTTAATGGATCCTAACGGGCCTTACTGGACCTTACAGACCTAACAAGACCTTTACCGACTTTACAAGACCTTAACAGACCTTTCTAGGCCTTACTGGACCTTAACAAACCTTTCAAGACCTTAACAAGCCTTACTGGAACCTAACATGACTTAGTGGAACTAAACAGACCTTACTAGATCTTAAAATACCTTACTACACCTTAACAGGCCTTACTAAACTTTAACAGACAATACTGGACCTTAACAGACATTACTGGACCTTAACAGACTTTACTACAACTTAACAGACTTTACTAGCCCTTAACAGACCTTACTACACTCTAACATAGCTTACTAGACCTTACTAGACCTTAACAGACCTTACCATACCTTAACAGATCTTACTAGACCCTAACAGATCTTATGAGACCTTGACAGTTCTTACTAGACCTTAACCTACTTTAATAGACCTTAACATACCTTAAAAGACTTTACTAAACCTTAACAGACCTTAATAGACCTCAACAGACGTTAACTGACCTAAATAGACTTCAACAGACCTTAACAGACTTTACTAGACCTAAACAGACCTTAATAGACCTTAACAGACCTAACTAGATCATAACCGACCTTAATAGACCTTAAAAGTCCTTAATAGAACTTAACATACCTTAAAAGACCTTAGTAAACTTTAACATAATTTATTAGACCTTACTAGACCCTAAAAGACGTTACAAGACCTTTCCAGACCTTGCTAGACCTTAACACATCTTAAAAGACCTTAACAGACCTTATTAAACCTTAACAGACTTTAATAGACCTTAACAGACATTAACGGACATAAATAGACCTCAACAGATTTTAACAGACCTTACTAGACCTTACTAGACCTTAACAGACATTATCAGACATTAACAGATCATAACATGCCTTCATAGACCTTATTAGAACTTAATAGACCTTACTAGACCTTAACATACCTTAATAGACCTTATAAGACATTTACATACCTTATTATACGTTACTAGACCTTAACATACTTTAATAGACCTTAACAGACCTTATTAGACCTTAACATACCTTAAAAGACATTACTAGATCATAACATACCTTAATAGACCTTCACAGACTTTAATAGACCTTACCATACCTTATTAGACCTTATTAGACCTTAACATACCTTAACAGACCTTTACAGATTTTAATAGCCCTTAACAAACCTTACTAGATCAAAACATACCTTAACTTACCTTAATAGACCTTAACAGTCCTTAATAGACCTTAATAGACCTTAACATACCTTATTAAACCCTAATATTAGACATAAACGGACCTAAATAGACCTCAACAGACCTTAACAGACTTTAATAGACTTTAAAAGACTTTACTGGACCTTAACAGACCTTTCTAGATCTTAACAAGCCTTACTGAAACTTCACAAGCCTTAGTGGAACTAATCAGACCTTACTAGACCTCTAAAGACCTTACTACACCTTAACAGGCCTTACTAGACTTTAACAGACAATACTGGACCTTAACAGACCTTACTGGACCTTAAAAGACCTTAATACACCTCAACAGACCTTACTAGACTTTAACAGACCTTACTACACTCTAACAGAACTTACTAGACCTTACTAGACATTAACAGACAACTACATACCTTACCATACCTAAACAGATCTTATTAGACCCTAACAGACCTTATTGAACCTTAACAGTCCTTACTGGACCTTAACCTACTTTAATAGACCTTAACATACCTTAAAAGACTTTACTAAACCTTAACAGACATCAACAGACGTTAACTGACCTTAATAGACCTCAACATACCTTAACAGACCTAACTAGATCATAACAGACCTTAATAGACCTTAAAAATACTTAATAGACCTTAACATACCTTAAAAGACCTTATTAAACTTTAACATAACTTAACAGACCTTACTAGACCTTAACAGACCTTACTACACTCTAACAGAGCTTAAAAGACCTTACTAGACCTCAACAGACCTTAACAGAGCTTACTAGACCTTTACACACCTTAATAGACCTTAACAGACCTAACTAGATCATAACAGACCTTAATAGACCTTAAGAGTCCTTAATAGACCTTAACATACCTTAAAAGACCTTATTAAACTTTAACATAACTTAACAGACCTTACTAGACCTTAACAGACCTTACTACACTCTAACAGAGCTTACTAGACCTTACTAGACCATAACAGACCTTCACAGACTTTAATAGACCTTAACATACCTTATTAGACCTTATTAGACCTTAACATACCTTAAAAGACTCTTACAGATTTTAATAGCCCTTAACAAACCTTACTAGATCATAACATACCTTAACTTACCTTAATAGACCTTAACAGTCCTTAATAGACCTTAATAGACCTAAACATACCTTATTAAACCCTAATAATAGACAAAAATGGACCTAAATAGACCTCAACAGACCTTAACAGACTTTAATAGACCTTAAAAAACTTTACTGGACCTTAACAGACCTTTCTAGACCTTAACAAGCCTTACTGGAACTTAACGGGCCTTAGTGGAACTAAACAGACCTTACTAGACCTCTAAAGACCTTACTACACCTTAACAGGCCTTATTAGACTTTAACAGACAATACTGGACCTTAACAGACCTTACTAGACCTTAACAGACCTTAACAGACCTTAATACACCTCAACAGACCTTAATAGACCTTAACAGACCTTAATACACCTCAACAGACCTTACTAGACCTTAACAGACCTTACTGCACTCTAACAGAGCTTACTAGACCTTACTAAACCTTAACAGACCATTACAGCCCTTACCATAACTTAACAGATCTTACTAGACCCTAACAGACCTTATTAGACCTTAACAGTCCTTACTGGACCTTAACCTACTTAAATAGACCTTAACATACCTTAAAAGACTTTACTAAACCTTAACAGACCCTAATAGACCTCAACAGACGTTAACTGACCTGAATAGACCTCAACAGACCTTAACAGACTTTTCTAGACCTTAACAGACCTTAAAAGACCTTACTAGAACTTCATAGACCTTAACGGAGCTTACTAGACCTTTACACACCTTAATAGACCTTAACAGACCTAACTAGATCATAACAGACCTTAAAAAACCTTAACATACCTTAAAATACCTTATTAAACTTTAACATAACTTAATAGACCTTACTAGACCCTAAAAGACGTTACTAGACCTTTACAGACCTTACTAGACCTTAACACATCTTAAAAGACCTTAACAGACCTTATTAAACCTTAACAGACTTTAATAGACCTCAACAGACGTTAACGGACCTAAAAAGACCTCAACAGACCTTAACAGACCTTACTAGACCTTAACATACCTTAATAGACCTTACTGGGCCTTACTAAACCTTAACAAACATTAACAGACATTAACAAATCATTACATGCCTTAATAGACCTTACTAGACCTTAATAGACCTTACTAGACCTTAACATACCTTAATAGACCTTATTAGACATTTACATACCTTATTAGACGTTACTAGACCTTAACATACTTTAAAAGACCTTAGCAGACCTTATTAGACCTTAACATACCTTAATAGACATGTTTAGACCTTAACATACCTTAATAGACCTTTACAGACTTTAATAGCCCTAAACAAACTTTATTAGATCATAACATACCTTAACTTACCTTAATATACCTTAACAGTCCCTAATAGACCTTAATAGACCTAACATACCTTATTAAACCCTAAAAATAGACATAAACGGACCTAAATAGACCTCAACAGACCTTAACAGACTTTACTAGACCTTAAAAGACTTTACTGGACCTTAACAAACTTTACTAGACCTTAACAGATCTTAAAAGACCTTACTAGAACTTAATAGACTTAAACATAGCTTACTAGACCCTACCAGATCTTAATAGACCTTACTAGAACTTTACAGACTTTAAAAGACCTTAACATACCTTTTTAAACCTTATCAGACACTATTACACTTTAACAGGCCTTACTAGACCTTAATGGACCTTACCAGACATTAACAGACCTTAATAGAACTTAATGGACCTTACTAGACCTTAAAAGACCCCACTAGACCTTAACAAACATTAACATACCCTACTAGACCTTACTAGATCATACCATACCTTATTAGACCTTAATAGACCTTAACATACCTTGATATACCTTACTAGACCTTAACATACCTTAATAGACCTTTCTAGACCTTAACAGACCTTAACAGATGGTACTAGACCTTAACATACCTTAATAGACCTTAACATACTTTAATAGACCTTTCTAGACTTTAACAGACTTTAATAGACCTTAACAGACGTTACTAGACTTTAACAGATCTTAAAAGACCTTACTAGAACTTAATAGACTTAAACATAGCTTACTAGACCCTACCAGATCTTAATAGACCTTACTAGAACTTTACAGACTTTAAAAGACCTTAACATACCTTTTTAAACCTTATCAGACACTATTACACTTTAACAGGCCTTACTAGACCTTAATGGACCTTACCAGACATTAACAGACCTTAATAGAACTTAATGGACCTTACTAGACCTTAAAAGACCCCACTAGACCTTAACAAACATTAACATACCCTACTAGACCTTACTAGATCATACCATACCTTATTAGACCTTAATAGACCTTAACATACCTTGATATACCTTACTAGACCTTAACATACCTTAATAGACCTTTCTAGACCTTAACAGACCTTAACAGATGTTATTAGACCTTAACATACCTTAATAGACCTTAACATACTTTAATAGACCTTTCTAGACTTTAACAGACTTTAATAGACCTTAACAGACGTTACTAGACTTTAACAGAACTTAAAAGACTTTAACTGATTTTACTAGACCTTAACAGACAATACTAGACATTAACATACCTTAATATATTTAACAGACCTTAACAGACCTTATTAGACCTTAGTAGACCTTTACATACTTTAATAGACCTTAACAGACCTTACCAGACCTTATTAGACCTTAACATACCTTAATAGACTTTACTAGATCATAACATACCTTAATAGACTTTCACAGACTTTCATAGACCTTAACATACCTTAGTAAACCTTAACAGACTTTAAAAAAATTTAACAGACCTTACTAGATCATAACATACCTTAATAGACCTTAACAGTCCACAATAGACCTTAATTGATTTTAATATACCTTATTAAACCTTAACAGACCTTACTAGACCTTACTAGATCATACCATACCTTACTAGACCTTAATAGACCTTAACATACCTTAATAAACCTTAATAGACCTTAAAAGGCCTTACTAGACCTTAACAGACTTTAATAGACCTTAACATACCTTATTATATCTTTCTAGACTTTAACAGACTTTAATAGATTTTAGCAGACCTTAAAAGACAATACTAGACTTTAACAGAACTTAAAAGACCTTAACAGATCATACTAGACCTTAACAGTCCTCAATAGACCTTAATATATTTTAATATACCTTATTAAACTTTAACAGACCTTACTAGAACTTACTAGATCATACCATACCTTACTAGACCTTAATAGACCTTAATATACCTTAATAAACCTTACTAGACCTTAAAAGGCCTTACTAGACCTTAACAGACTTTAATAAACCTTAACATACCTTATTATATTTTTCTAGACTTTAACAGACTTTAATAGACCTTAACAGACGTTACTAGACTTTAACAGAACTTAAAAGACTTTAACTGATTTTACTAGACCTTAACAGACAATATTAGACATTAACATACCTTAATATATTTAACAGACCTTAACAGACCTTATTAGACCTTATTAGACCTTATTAGACCTTTACATACTTTAATAGACCTTAACAGACCTTATCAGACCTTATTAGACCTTAACATACCTTAATAGACTTTACTAGATCATAACATACCTTAATAGACTTTCACAGACTTTCATAGACCTTAACATACCTTAGTAAACCTTAACAGACTTTAAAAAATTTTAACAGACCTTACTAGATCATAACATACCTTAATAGACCTTAACAGTCCACAATAGACCTTAATTGATTTTAATATACCTTATTAAAACTTAACAGACCTTACTAGACCTTACTAGATCATACCATACCTTACTAGACCTTAATAGACCTTAACATACCTTAATAAACCTTAATAGACCTTAAAAGGCCTTACTAGACCTTAACAGACTTTAATAGACCTTAACATACCTTATTATATCTTTCTAGACTTTAACAGACTTTAATAGATTTTAGCAGACCTTAAAAGACAATACTAGACTTTAACAGAACTTAAAAGACCTTAACAGATCATACTAGACCTTAACAGTCCTCAATAGACCTTAATATATTTTAATATACCTTATTAAACCTTAACAGACCTTACTAGAACTTACTAGATCATACCATACCTTACTAGACCTTAATAGACCTTAATATACCTTAATAAACCTTACTAGACCTTAAAAGGCCTTACTAGACCTTAACAGACTTTAATAAACCTTAACATACCTTATTATATTTTTCTAGACTTTAACAGACTTTAATAGACCTTAACAGACAATACTAGACTTTAACAGAACTTTAAAGACCTTAACAGATCTTACTAGACCTTAACAGACAATACTAGACATTAACAGACCTTAACAGACCCTAACAAACCTTAGAAGACCCTAACATACGTTACTAGACCTTAATAAAACTTAAAAGACTAAACTAGACATTTACAGACCTTACAAGACCTTAACAGACCTTAATAAACCTTAACAGACTTTAATAGACCTCAACAGATGTTAACGGACCTAAATAGAACTCAACAGACCATAATAGACCTTACTAGACCTTACTAATGGTTACTAGACCTTAACATACCTTAATAGACCTTAAAAGACCTTAACAGATCATAACATACCTTAATAGACAAAAACAGACCTAAACATACCTTAAAAGACCTTATTAGACCTTTACATACTATAATAGACCTTAACAGACCTTAACAGACCTTACTAGACCTTAACATACCTTAATAGACCTTACTAGATCATAACATATTTTAATAGACCTTCACAGACCTTAATAGACCTTAACATACCTTAATAGACCTTAACAGACTTTAATAGACTTTAACAGACTTTACTAGATCATAACATACTTTAATAAACCTTAACAGTCCTCAATGGACCTTAATAGACCTTAATATACCTTATTAAACCTTAACAGACCTTAATAGACCTTAACATACCTTAATAGACCTTAATAGACTTTAATAGACCTTAACAGACCTGACAAGATCGTAACATACCTTAATAGACCTTAACAGTCCTCAATAGACCTTAATAAAACTTAATATACCTTATTAAACCTTAACTGACCTTAATAGACGTTAACGGACCTAAATAGACCTCAACAGACCTTAACAGACTTTTATAGACCTTACCAGACCTTAAAAGACCGTACTAGACCTTAATAGGCTTTACTAGAACTTAATAGACCTTAAAAGAGCTTACTAGACCCTAACAGACCTTAATAAAACTTGACAGATTTTACTAGGCCATAAAAGACCTTACTAAACCTTTACAGACCTTTACAGACCTTAAGAGACCTTAACAGACCTTTTTAAACCTTAACAGACCTTAACAGACTTTAAAAGACTTTACTAGACATTAACAGACTTTAATAGACTGTAGCAGACCTTAACAGACCCCACTAGACCTTAACAGACATTAACAGACCTTAACAGACCTTACTAGACCTTACCATACCTTAGTAGACCTTAATACACTTGAACATACCTTAATAGACCTTACTAGACCTTAACATACCTTAATAGACCTTTCTAGACTTTATCAGACTTTAATAGACCTTAACAGACGTTACTAGACTTTAACAAAACTTAAAAGACCTTAACAGAACTTACTAGACCTAAACAGACCCTAACAAACCTTAGAAGCCCTTAACAGACTTTAATAGACCTTAAAAGACCCTAACAGACGTTACTAGACCTAAACAAAACTTAAAAGACCTAACTAGAACTTTACAGACATTACAAGACCTTAACAGATCTTACTGAACCTTAATAGACCTAACAGACCTTAACAGACCTTACTTAAAGACCTTAATATACCTTAGTAGACTTTAACAGACCTTTAAAGACCTTACTAGATTTTAACAGACCTTACTAGACCTTAACAGATCTTACTAGAATTTAACAGACCTTACTAGAAATTAACAGACTTTACTAGACCTTTACAGACCTTACTAGACCTTAACAGATTTTACTAGACCTTAACAGAACTTACTAGAACTTAACAGACCTGACTAGACCTTAACAGATTTTACTACACCTTAACAGTTCTTACTAGACTTTATCAAACCTTACTAAACCTTAACAGATCTTACTAGACCTTAACAGACCTTAACATGCCTTAACAGACCTTAATAGACCTTACTAGACCCTAACAGACCTTACTAAACCTTACCATACATTATTAGACCTTAGAAGACCTTAACAGACTTCAATAGACCTTAAAAGACCCTAACAGACGGTACTAGACCTTAACAGAACTTAAAAGACATTACAAGACCTTAACACACCTTACTAAACCTTTAAAGACCTTTAAATACCTTAATAGATCTTACTAGACCTTAACATACCTTACTAGACCTTAACAGACCTTACTAGAACTTAACAGATCTTACTAGAACTTAACATACCTTACTAGATTTTAACAGATCTTACTAGACCTTAATAGACCTTAACAGACTTTACTCAACCCTAACAGACCTTATCATACATTATTAGATCTTAGAAGACCTTAACAGACTTTAATAGACCTTAAAAGACCCTTACAGACGTTACTAGACCGTAACACACCTTACTTAACCTTAATAGACCTTAATAGACCTTACTAGACCTTAACAGACCTTACTAGACCTTAATAGATCTTACTAGACCTTAACAGAGCTTACTAGACCTTAAAAGACCTTACCAGACCTTAATAGACCTTAACAGTCTTTAACAGACCTTAACATACCTTAACAGACCTTAACAGACCTTACTAGAACTAAACAGACCTTAACAGACCTTACTAGAACTAAACAGACCTTAACAGACTTTAACAGACCTTAACAGACCTTACTAGGCCTTATTAAATCTTAACAGACCTCAACAGACCTTAACAGACCTTACTAGATCTTAAGATTTTACTATACCTTAAGATACTTTAATAGACCTTAAGATACCTTAATAGACCTTACTAGACCTTAAGATACCGTAATAGACCTTACTAGACCTTAAGATACCTTTATAGACTTTACTAGACCTTAACAGACCTTACTAGACCTAAACATACGTATTACACAATTATACTGTATAATTGAATAATGTATTGTGGTTTAAATTTATATATAGATAATGAAGGATGACTCTATACCCTGATGAATGATACACTCTAACCATGATGCGATGCGATTCACAATACTGGGTTCATGATCAGTTTTTTAAACAAAATGAAATTGAAGACAAATTATGACAAAGTTTCCTTTTATTATTTCTTTTTTTTTAAATAAAATACTGTATTTGTGCTTATCTTTTATTTATCTAAATAATAAATTTCCTTTTATTTCTGTGGTAGGTACAAACTACGGCAAATAATGCTGCACATTTCCCTTTTTGTGTAAAAAAAAAACAGAAATGAAATTTTAAAACAAATCCCACATTAAATAAATAAATGAATAATACAAATAAAGAAAGTAATCTCACATAAATAAATTTGGCTGGAAAATTTTGAACTTGGCAACCCTGTAGTGACGTCAACCAGGCAAGATGAATAGCGCCAGTCCCCTTTGCTGTTTAAAGTGAACATCGATTCATTATACTGTACATGTAAACCGATTTGAATCGTTACACATGTGAATCGATTTTTAACTGTCTTGTGGTGCATCGTTACATCCCTACTTTGAAGAAGCCACTATGGCAGCAATTACATCTGTACAAGCTTTGAACACCTGAAATTTGGCAGTTTATCCCATTGTTTATGGCAGATCCTCTTAAGCTCTCTCAGACTGGATGGCAAACATCTGTAAACCTTCATCTTCAGGTCTCTCCACAGATTTTTTTGAGGGTCTGGTCTTTGGCTCGGCCACTCAAGGACATTTAAAGACTTTAAATGCCCTTAAGTCAGTCCAGTGTTGTTGTAACTGCATGCTTTGGGTCCTTGAAGTGTTGAAAAGCGAACTGTTGCCCGAGTTTTCTTCAAGTATGTTCCTGTATTTGGCTGCATTGATCTGTTCCTCCATTTCTTACATGTCTTATTGTGCCTGCTGCTGGGAAGCACCTCAATAGCATAATACTGCAACTACCAAATTTCACCACTGGGTAGGTATTAGCCAGCCTATGTGCAGTGCCTGTTTTTCACCAGACATAGCATTCCACTTCATTTCAAAGAGATTAATCTTTTTTTTCCATGTTGCCAGAGTCCTTTAGATGCTGTTTGGCAAACTCTTCCATGAAGGTCTGATTTATGGAGTGCTGCCTGAATAGCTGTCCGCCCAGAACTTTTATCTGTGCACAGGACTTGACATAGACTGACAGGAGTGACTGTTGGGTTCTTCTTTGACCAAGCCCCTTCTTGCTTGGAGGCATGATTTGGCTGAACAGCCAACTTCTGGAAGGGTCAACATTGTGCCAATCTTCTTCCATTTCCAAGTTATTGGGGATACATTGTTACTGGGAAGACTCAAAGCCATAGTGAGTCTATAGGTCTGAACTATCTGAACACAATGCATGGAAAAATTGACAAAATATTAAATGAGTTAAATGTATTGAGGACTCAAAAAGTTGGTTGTGGTTAGATAATTAAAGCCTTTATTAAAGGAATTACATAGAATAAAGGACATTCACTGTTAAAACATAGCAGGAACTGAACTAGATCTTCATTATCCAGTGCAGCATGATTTGTGCTGCCGGATATCTTGTCTAAAACTGTGATTTATGTGTGTGTGGTTTAGTTTTGGCACCCCTTGTAACCTTATTTTTAGAATACATGGTATGAAAAACAGGGTCAGTGAAAGCTCAGTTATTAGTTTTGGGTTGTGAGCTTAAATTTTAAGATTGCAGGGAAGCCACTGTTTGGTTTTCAACAAGGCCTTTAACCCAAAGTTGCATTCATATGCTGTCCAGTTAGTTCTAAAACTTTTTTTTATCTGAACAAATGTTGTGAATTCACGTGTTCCAATCACTTCCATGGCCACAGGTGTATAAAACCAAACACCTAGGCATGCAGACTGCTTGACATTTGTGAAAGAATGGGTCGCTCTCAGGAGCTTAGTAAATTCCAGCATGGTACCGTGATAGGATGCCACCTGTGCAACAATTCCAGTCGTGCAATTTCCTCACTACTAAATATTCCACAGTCAACTGTCAGTGGTATTATAACAAAATGGAAGCAATTGGGAACAACAGCAACTCGGCCACGAAGTGGTAGGCCACGTAAAATGACAGAGCGGGGTCAGCGGATGCTGAGGCGCATAGTGCGCAGAGGTCGCCAACTTTCTGCAGAGTCAATCGCTACAGACCTCCAAAGACCTCCACCATGTGGCCTTCAGATTAGCTCAAGAACAGTGTGTAGAGAGCTTTATGGAATGGGTTTCTATAGCCGAGCAGCTACATCCAAGCCTTACATCACCAAGCGCAATGCAAAGCATCGGATACAGTGGTGTAAAGCATGTCGCCACCGGACTCTAAAGACGTGTTTTCTGAAGTGACGAATCATGCTTCTCTGTCTAGCAATCTGATGGACAAGTCTGGGTTTGGCGGTTGGCAGGAGAACGATACTTGTCTGACTGCATTGTGCCAAGTGTAAAGATTGGTGGAGGGGGGATTATGGCATGGGGTTGTTTTTTGGGTTTGGCCCCTTAGTTCTAGTGAAAGGAACTCTTAATGCTTCAGCATACCAAGAGATTTTGGACAATTTCATGCTCCCAACTTTGTGGGAACAGTTTGGGGATGGCCACTTCCTATTCCAACATTACTGCGCACCAGTGCACAAAGCAAGGTCCATAAAGACATGGATAAGCGAGTCTGGTTTGGAAGAACTTGACTGACCTCAACCCGATAGAACACCTTTGGGATGAATTAGAGCGGAGACTGTGAGCCAGGCCTTCTCATCCAACATCAGTGTCTGACTCAAACTCAAACCGTGTCTTTATGGACCTCACAGGTACGGTCTAAACTCCTAAGCTCCAAATTGCCTTCTGCTCTTGTCAGCCAGCAGAAGAGGCATTTCCATGCATAACGGAATGCTGCTAAGAAGGATAATTGCATCCATTGCTGCCATGTTTTTAGTTTGCGTGTGAGGTCTCAGAAAATGCTTAAAATCTGTCGTAATCAGGAATGGGAGAGATGACGCTAACAGACAAACAAATGGTTAGCATTTGGACTGAAAGAATCCCGACCACATAAGAGAATGGTTTTGTTTGTCTCTCTTGCACAGTGGTGGGGCAAAAAGGGAGAAAAGTGAAAGCAAGAAAGCAATTCAGAGCCATTGAAGTTGCTGAAGCTAATCCAAGCCAGTGTCTTGCTTGTGATAGTTAATGATGGCTCACAAGTCTGCAGTGCACAGGGGGACATATGGAGCACCATACAACTGGGTCGGATTTGGGCCCAAGCCTGGGAAAGTCTCCCAGACTGAGTTCTGAGGTCGATCAACGTGGCGAACAAAAAATTTACTTAATTTAATTGTCGTGATCTGTGAGAAAGGCAAAATGGAAATGTCAGATGTGTGCTTCTACAAGCCTTGTTAAAAGAGATCTTAGTGAATATCAAATGTTTATAGGCAAAAAATAACCATAGGGACCATGTTCTCTGTGTAAACTATGCCAAAGAACAGTCGTGCACTAAGCTAGTCTGATTCCAAGCATCTGAATGAAGCACTGACAGCAGGTTAGCATTGCTCAACTAATGATTTCCTTTACAAAGCACATACATTCAGCATGCCATGGGAAACACCTGCCTCGTGTTGCACTTGGAAACAAGTGTAAGAGCCAAACACAGATCAGCTCATATAAAAATCATCATGGCTGATCTTTGTCAAGCCACATGCAGAAACCCACGTGTGAGTGCTGTTTTTTTCTTAGCAACCTGAATATAAACAGACCTGAAGACTCTAATAAATCACACAAGTGGGGCCTGGTTTCAATCCCTCTGCTTCATCCTTCAGTTCAGTTGAACATATCAAACAGGCTGGGATGACTTTATGGTAATCAGACCATTAAAAGATAATAGTTTGTTATAGCACAGATTAATCACTGGCCAACAGCGAAATGTAGACAGACAAAGAAGGAGGACTTGGCAAAGTTAAGACAGTGCTACCCTTAAACAGAAGATGGCACTTAAACATCTCTCTTGAACATGATGGAATGTCATATGCTTACACTGAAATGAATTAATATGCAAATATAGTTGCACCATTGGCCAAATATATATTTTATTGATTTTTAAAGTGAAAAGAAGGAAGAACAACTGCAAAAATATTTTTTATGCAAAAGGCAATGTACAGTTTCTTTGAGAATAATTTAATAAGAACAACAAATTTTTGTGGCATGTGCAATATTTACCATTTCTAAAAGCTTAAGATATATTTACAGGTGCTTGACTGGCAATCACACTTAAGAACTATGGGTCCTTCAAACACCTATCTGATGATGGGGGAAGCAGTAGATTTGATTTAACTAAGCAAATAGGTAAGAGCGTCCCTTTGGATAATTACCGCTTGGGTGATTATGTTTTAGCTGGCAACAAGTTATTTAACCCTAACTGATGCAGTGAGTAGCTTCTCATTTGTTAAACAACCATGTGGAAAGACACATCCTGTGGTCGTGGAAAAGATGTCAATCTGTTTCAGAAGGGTCAAATTATTGTTATGCATCAAGCAGAGAAAACATCTAAGGAGATTGCTGAAACTACTAAAATCGGGTTAAGAACTGTCCAACGTATTATTAAAAAGTGGAAGGACAGTGGGGAAACATCATCCTCGAGGAAGGAATGTGGTCGGGAAAAGATGTCAATCTGTTTCAGAAGGGTCAAATTATTGTTATGCATCAAGCAGAGAAAACATCTAAGGAGATTGCTGAAACTACTAAAATCGGGTTAAGAACTGTCCAACGTATTATTAAAAAGTGGAAGGACAGTGGGGAAACATCATCCTCGAGGAAGGAATGTGGTCGGAAAAAAATCTTGAATGATCATGATCGGCGATCACTTAAACGTTTGGTGAAATCAGATTATAGAAAAACTACAGTAGAACTCAGGGATATGTTTAATAGTGAAAGTAAGAGCATTTTCACACACACAATGCGAATGGAACTCAAGGGATTGGGACTAAACAGCTGTGTAGCCTTAAGAAAACCACTTGTCAGTGGCTTCAATTTGCTAGGGAGCATAAAGATTGGACTCTGGAGCAATGGAAGAAGGTCATGTGGTCTGATGAGTCCAGATTTACCCTGTTCCAGAATGATGGGTGCATCAGGGTAAGAGGAGAGGTGGCTGAAGTGATGCACCCATCATGCCTAGTGCCTACCGTACAAGCCTGTGGGGGCAGTGCTATGATCTGGGGTTGCTGCAGTTGGTCAGGTCTAGGTTCAGCAACGTTATGTGCCCAAAGAATAAGGTCAGCTGACGACCTGAATATACTGAACGACCAGGTTATTCCATCTTCCCTGATGGCACGGGCCTATTCCAAGATGACAATGCCAGGATTCATTGGGCTCAAATTGTGAAATGGATTGGCCACCACAGAGTCCAGACCTGAACCCCATTGAGAATCTTTGGGATGTGCTGGAGAAGACTTTGTGCAGTGGTCCAAATCTCCCATCATCAATACAAGATCTTGGGGAAAAATTAATGCAACTCTGGACAGAAATAAATGTTGTGACATTGCAGAAGCTTGTGGAAACGATGCCACAGTGAATGTGTGCCATAATCAAAGCTTAAGGCGGTCCAACAAAATATTAGAGTGTGTGACCTTTTTTTTTGGCCAGGCAGTGTATATAGATGTCCCGGTGTCACATCTGAGGCTGCTGGTTCCCCTCCTTGCCAGCAGAGGGCACCCTTGCCTAAGTACTAGCTGGCTGGTGGCTCACCTTATCCTAATCAGTGGCCATCTTGGACTCTTTAAAAGCCCTGCTCTTTGTTTGACTCATTGCAAAGTCTTGTATTTATTTTGTTTCTTTTGTCTTTCTGGTTACGAACCTTGCTTGGGCGGCACGGTGGCTTAGTGGATAGCACTGTCGCATCACAGCAAGAAGGTCCTGGGTTCGTTCCCCAGGTGGGGCGGTCTGGGTCCTTTCTGTGTGTTCTCCCCGTGTCTGCATGGGTTTCCTCCGGGAGCTCCGGTTTCCTTCCACAGTCTAAAAACATGCAAGTGAGGTTAATTGGAGATACAAAATTGTCCATGACTGTTTGATATTAAAACTTGTGAACTGATGAATCTTGTGTAACGAGTAACTACTGTTCCTGTCTGTTTGTTTGCTTTGGATTTTGGCCTGACTACCTGGTACCGACCCTGTTTGTTTGTGACTACTCTTGTGAACCAATAGACCTGCTCTTGACTCCACTACCTGGTCTGAGTCTTCCTGGTGACACCCAGATTCACATAAATACTATTAATTGCGAGTTTCCAAGAATATATATTGTGGCCACAAAATGCCTTTTTGTCATGAGTGGCAGCCTCTCCAGTAGCTCCGTCAGTTTTTCTATAGCGTTCCAATGGCATGTATTCTTTAGTTCGTGTAACTGTAATCTACCATTTCAATAATTTCCCCTCGGGATAAATAAAGCAGTGGCCAACCCATCCACCCACCCACTCATTCATTCATCTTTTTGTGGTTGCTTCCAAAACATGTCAAAAGGGCCACTACCTGTTTCGCTAAATGTTATTTGATACTAAAACCTGGTGGCTTGTGGTCACATGATGTTCATCAAACCTCAGGAGATCCATTCCTTTTTACACCAATGCTGAACTGACAGTGTGTTTCCAGAGCAAAGAGGGGAGGAGCAAAGGCTGTAGGCCACGCTGGGCTCTTCCCTCAGATGTGGTCCACTGAGTAATGGTCATACATCCTTCAACACTCCCTTGGTTGCACACTCAGTGAGTATTAAAGACGTGCAGTGGATTTATTGGTTAAAAAACCACAGGGGCTCCACAAACACTTCAGCTGACGGCCCTTTCCTGCTGCACGGCAGGCCAGCGCTGGAATTTGCCAGTTGCCCCTGCAAAACCTTTTCCCTCTTGGTTCCCACTCTCTCGTTTTTTGATCTCGGTCTCTCAGATCATATTCACTCATTTGCTTGTTTTTTTTTTTTACTTATCCAAAATAAACTTCTTACACTTTTCACCAACCTGTAATCTAGTTCACATCACTCACAACACAACGTCTTCTGACTTAGCATTCATGCAATATTTCTTAAGACCCTCCTTCTGTTTAAAAAATATCCATCATGAACAGTAAAAAAACAATTCTTCCATCCATCCATCCATCTACCCACCCACCGACCGATCCACCGATCTATCGAACCCATCCATCCATCCATCCATCTATCCATCCATCTAACCACCCACCGACCGATCCATCCATCCATCCATCCATCTACCCACACACCAACCGATCCACCGATCTATCGAACCCATCCATCCATCTAC